>NW_025780291.1:0-49850 GCF_021130785.1 Homalodisca vitripennis | reverse complement strand
AATTTATTTCTGAAAGAGGTTCTGAAACAAACCTATTTTGAGTAGTTTAATGGTAAATTTTACACCGCAACATGAAGGACTGGTGATGGGCTCCCTGGTACCTGGCTTTTTATCAGATTTATATCTCAATCGTATAGAAAACGAATTCATAAATGTCGGATTCGTAATAAATACAGGAATAAAATACTGTTTTACCATAGATATGTAAGATGACACTATTGTACTATTTAATGGTAAAGTCCGCCAGTTAGATCTTTTCCAAAAATATTTAAACACCATTGCCCCCAATCTGAATTTCACCATTGAAACAGAAACATCAAACCAACTGAACTTTTTAGATCTCACCCTAGACAAAAACAAAAATTAATGGTAAATGCCATATTAATTTTGAATATGGCATTTACCCATAAACATACATCAGACCAAACCATTCTACAAAACACACGATAATTGATAAGCCCATCACACACCGAATATTAATAACATCATGGCCAGTAAAAATACCGGACAACATTTACTGACAATAGGTGATTCCAGTTCCCGGCACATCGATATTATCAACTGATCGGTCGTTTAGCGAGATGCTGTTGCGATGGAGTAATGTGTTAAACGAATAATGGGGGCTACATTGTAGCTTCTTATCTAACAAGAAGTGCCTAATGAATTCCTTTTAACCCATTAGTGCATAAAGTTTTTTTTGTAAATTTTTTTCTTGAAACTAATTTAAATGCATTATTTGCACTTTATAAAACATGGGAAAAATATATTAAAAAAACTTATATAGTTTACTTTTGAAATAACAGCCGTCTTATAAATAGGACGTTATGCATAATGACTACCTTGGTGAAATTTCAGCCGTCTTATAAATAGGGACATCATGCACTGTGACTACATTAGTGAAATTTTAGCAGAAATTTAAGTTACGCTATGACTGTATCTTTCTCCATTATATGTGTACAATATAAAAAAAGAATTTTATGCATAAGTGTTTGGATGTCAATATAAACACCATCTAAAATGAAAATATTTATTTCACAGTATTTAAAAACGTCTTTCGACGAAATTTACAAATTGTATGATAAAATTCTAAAACATGAGAGGGTAAATAAAATGGAACTAAGCACAAATATATTTAACAAATCAATATTTACAACAGGTTTTTGTGAACTACCATGTTACTTTCTGTTATGGTAGTCCATGAAACACTTAGGATGCAGTCCCACTTTGCACTTTGAACAAATGAACTTTGCCTTTCCAGTACAGTTAGCACATCTTCTCTGTGTTTCATTCTCCAATGGCCAGTGGTCAGTGTTGTCCACGTATCACTTCTGGGAGTGGTTTAGGAGATATCTTCCCTTGAGTAAAGGGTTTTCCATACTTTTTCAATATAAATAAAGCCAAATTTCTCCGGAATTTTAACAGTTGGGGAATGGAGTCTTGAGAGGGAAGAAGTTTCCTGTTCAGTAACCATGCATTGGAGACTGATGCATCGAAAAGGTATACAAATATAGGCCACCACCACTTCCGTTGGCGCATTCGTGTCCTATATGTTGCAATGTTTTGATCAAGGAGATCAACTCCCCCCATTCCTTTGTTATAAATGGCAAAAACCGTAGGCTGTTGCACTTGTACCTTTGCTTTTTTCTCTCTTGACCATCTTGTTGTGGTTCCCACATTTAGATTTTCATGGTTTGTGGCCACTGTAACGATATTATTATCATGCCATCTTACCAACATCGTACTCTCAGTAGTTTCGGAAGTCATAGGACCCTCTAGGTTCTTTTTTAAGATCTTGAGGACTTTTCAACGGACAATAACTCACTTCTGTCAGCTCTCAATGTTCCAGTTACACAAATTCCAATCTCAGCCAAATGTTTTACGAGTGGAACTGAGGTAAAAAAGTTGTCTATAAAAATCTTGTGTCCACTGTTTTGTAGGAACCCTGGCTTTTTCTAATAGTTCAATAACCACATCACCCCCAAGTCCAAACTTACTCTCACGAGTTTTGTCAACACCTGTATAAATTGAAAAACTGACAAGGTAGCCACTGGAAGAGCATATTGCCCAATTTTTGAAGCCAAAACGTATTGGCTTACCTCTGATGAATTGTTTAGAGTAGTGCTTACCATAATAAGGAATCATACTCTCGTTCAACTGAAAGATTTTCATCCAGCCCCCGTGTTGGGCAAAAGCGGTGTTCAAGATTTCTATGTATGGTCGTAGCTTGTAGAGCCTATCAGAATCAATCTTACTGTTGTCATTCAAGTGGAGGAAGCGTAAGATTTGTTCAAAGCGGTTGCAACGCATACTTTTCAGACAACAAAGTGGGCACATCATTGTCCCTTGACCAGTACATTCTTTTATTGGGGTATTTTTGCGTACCCCGACATAAGCAGTCCACCAAAGAACACAAGCAGTTCATCACGTGTCAAATTCAAATTTACATTTTTTTGTGAAGCATACAAATTACTTTGCTCACAGATCAAGTCTAACAGTTCGTTATTAAAAAATAATGAAAAAAATTCAAATGGCGTTTGGCTCTCCATAGCCTTATCAGAGCAAGGCAAATGCTCACAATTAGTTTTCCATTCCAAAATTAGGTTTAGAAGTTTTCCACTGATTTATTTTTTCCTCCTTTACTTTTGCAGCTAATTGTTTTTTTGATAAATGTTTCTCCCTATCATTTTTGTTCCGTTTAGTTTTCTTTCCTAGTCGGTTCATTGTCACTTCCCTCACTATCTGAGTTAAAGCAATGCATTACTTAGTTTTTTATGGGGGCGTTTTTTTGATCCCTTTACTTAACTCACTAGATGTAACTAAATTTATGCTAAGTTTTACTTGGTTGTGGATCCTGAGCTGTTGCCTCACGTTCAGTCTCAATCCCTGCAGTAGATATATCATTCCTTTGAACATTACTCATGCAAGAACTATTTACTGTTAAGATAGACTCATCAGGTGAACAAGCAGTTTGAACTTCACATTCACTCAGAAGTAAATTGCGCCCAAGATTGTTAATATTTCCTACATGTTCGTCATCCGAGTTATCACTGTCCACATCGGTTTCTCCAAACTCGTTCGGGGGAACAACGTAGATTAGTCTTTCGACTCCATCAATCATCATCATCTTCTAACTCCGCCAAAATATTCTCCACAGTTAGGCTGAAACAAATTTAAATTAGGTCTACACGTAATGTATTTACGTACATGTGTGGCGTGACGACCACACGTAATTTAATTTAAAAAGTTCTCGGGTTCTAATTCGGACACGGTGATGGAAACTAGCCCAGGTTGCTGTAATAAAAATTCTCTCCTCGGTTGGCCAAATAAAACAATTTAGTTTATTGCGAAAACAATTTGAATTTTATTGCATAATTTAGAATCAGTTGAACAATTACAAATTTAGAACGGGAGAGAGAGCGAGAGAGCGATTTCACGCGAGCTTGACGCGTTCAAAACCCTGGCACGACTGCGACTCAGAACAACGAACTCCAGGGAGCAGCGTTGTTCCAGACGCTACCTCAGCAAATTCCTGCCTGTTTACCACCCAGTAACTGCGCAGCTGCTCTGGGTATGGAAAATTACCAGGCTTACTGCTGACAGACTTGGACTTACAATTCATGTGCTGAATTAAAATATATATCTTCTCCACCTGCACTGCTTAACCTAATAAGTCTGGCTGCATATATTCATTACTCGTTACTACAATTAAATGTTATGCTGAATAAAAATAAAATATATTACTGATGATTTAATATTTTAAATTGGCTGATTAAGACCGCATACGATGTTACCGGTCTGGTCTTAGAACTATATGCTGGGGTCGTCACACTCCCCCCACCTTAAAACCATACTTGTCCCCAAGTATGAGGAACCATCAGCCAGCAGCCAGAAGAAAAGTCTCTAATCTGCAGGGGAGGATCTCTGTCCTATCCTTTAGCAAGAAAATCTTAGTATATGTTCATTGATTACCATGCCAGCTGTCACTCAGTAGCCTCAACTAAATGAAATTTAAATAAACAATTGAGTTCCCTAAAAAGGCAGAAATTTCTTTTAATAAAAAAAAGTATGCAAACGCGATACGTAATTCTTTAATTCGATCCGATCGCTCGCTCTCTTCTCAATGATTGAACACAAAAGATTTCAGGCTTACAACACATATATCATGGTATACTACGATACTAATTCAAGACCAGTCATTAACATCAGATAACCATTATCTCTAATGACCCAAATACGACTACCTAACCAGTAACACATTTAAAGCAATACGTAGTACAAGGGAACTAACCAGTGCTTCTAAACTTAATCTAAAATACTTAAACATTTCAAGTTGAACTACAACACAACTACATTCTATTAATCTGGTTGAGCACTCCAGGATAACTATGGTTTGATGGGTTTAATTTTAATGATTAAAAATATTAGTTGATAACATACCACATTTTGTAGAGCCTAATTAAATTTAAAATAATTATAAAGTGGTAGTCTTCTTTGTGAATTTTGAACGCTACTCCCCCATTCCTGGTTAAGCCTCGTGGGTTTTCACTCGGGGCCGGTTTCCTCAGTCACCCCTACTATGGATTATAATGGAGTTATCCTGAGTTAGTTCACTTGTACATCGACTATAACACAAAACCATTATAATATACACAGCCAACAAGTAGCATGTCATGAATGACATCAAACTTAACTAACAAAATAAATCGTTAAGAAACATCCTCAAGAACAGTACAAAAATTGTTAACATCTTAATTGTTCTTATTAAGCTACTAAGGCATCGACCAAACCATTACAGTACTACATTCCATAAGGGCCCTGACAAAAAGACTTAAAACTAGTGGCTCGACCCAGTTTAGTGGGTGGCCGTTACACTGTAAATGCGAGGGGGGTCTCTGGAAAAGCGGTTCAAAAACCTTTCATCTTTTAAAAAGTTTGCGTTGACGTTCTTCTGAACATCCAACAACTGGAGGACACATTCCTCACACTTCTCGACCTTCTTCAGTTTCATGACAGAAACAACAACAAAAAAAAACTAAAACTAAAGGTTCCGCCCCCCACGCTTGGTTTTTAAGGGCATTGTGGACCTGGGGGCTCCCCAAGGTTTTCACCTCGCTTACCCCTGGAAACAGGGTAGCTCACCGAGACCTTCCTCCTACATTTCATTACATTCTACTGATGCCTTAGAGCTTAAAATTAACATAAGCCAAAAATGTTCATATAAAACTCACAATTCACTTAAAAGAAAACTAACAAACGAATTACAACTTTACTACTTCGGCCAGACTGGAGACGTTACACCGCTTAGTTGGTTGCGCAAGCCAACTAGGCAGTTGCGACAAGTTAGTCTAACAATTAATTATTGTTGAACGCATGGGTATCAAGCCAACAATGGGTTACACAGTCCAGAACTTTGGGGTAAAGGTAGGATCAGGGTTAAGGGTATGTTTGGATGGCCGGCAGGTCCTTCCTGTGCCCCATGTGGTTGTCTCACATGTTTATTTTACTTACGTTTTGTCAATCGCTTAAAATATTAGCCAATTATCGAATAATTTGGAAAATTATATCTCCAAGTCTGCCTGATCAAAACATAAGATCAGTTACACATTCCACAACACTACAATTTAACAAATTAAAATGTTACATCTAAAAACATGGTTACATCAACAATCACCAATCTAACATAACTACAAGTATATTCCTTAATACATCTTCCAGTGTCTCCTTTAACAACTGTCCCGTGTGCACACATCTCTCAACACAACTTGACTAGTCAACCACAATTAACACAAATCGATCATTCCTTACTCAAGTTCTTTGAAAGATTATTCTGTCACAGCATTAACACGAATGTCTGGAGCAATCGGTATGGAGTTTGCCAAGCAAAACTTCCTCACCATACCACAGTGAGTTGAGGGACTCACACTTATTCAGAGTGTCATTACTCACAGTTACAAAGCTTGTATCACGTCCCGCAGTCGCTCGAGATTAACAACTTCGACTGCCTCCACGTTCTGTTCAACATCGTTTATCTCTCCAGGGTTCACACCCTCTTGGTCTCCTTCAGGACTGTCTAGTGACGTCAGGCCTCTCACTTTTGCGAAGACCTCGGTCAGAGTGGCGGAGCGACGCTGTCGGCGACGGTTCCGGCGACTCGACCACCATGCCATCACAGGCATAACAAATCTGTAACACATGTACACAAGCATCAGGATTGACACTAACCCAAAACTACCAGCAGCTGCCACTTTTGCAGCATAAAATCTTCGACCAAACAGAATGTGGGACTTCAGATGACGGACTACGTCCTCCGGACGGTACTCCTTAACACCTAATGTGCCCAGCCGTTCGTTCAGTCCCTGCAGGACTTTCACAGCCGTTTCCTGCTCAGAGCTAAACAGCTCCTTCTCCTCGCTTGTGTAAATTTCTTCCACATTTGGAAACACAATTTCACTTATCTGTTCTGAGAACACAGAGCTGCCGTGAATACGGGCAGGCACCTTGAATTCTTCAGAGACAACATCACACATATCAATTCCTCTAAATTCACCGACCCCCTTCACTACCGCGGAAGTTATATTCAGGGTCCCGTCACTAGTTAGACAGTTCAAAGTCAATCTGTGCTCCTCTGAGGCACTGTATATCCATCGGCTTGGAGTTTTGACAAGTACCGGGGACCTTAATCCCGATATTAATTTTCTACCACAGAGCCTCACTTGCTCGTAATGAAACATCTCAACCGCACAATTTGGTCTCTTGCTTACGCTTAACAGGACATTCGATAACGGGCAAACAATCAGTTGTTCCCCTCGACACTCTCGGTCGAATTCCAATTGATTGTACATCGAGTACATCAACCGATCCTTACTGATCAATAATTTTTGGGTACCAACTTCCCACTGGGTCCATACTTTGAGAGAGGCATCATACACCGGATAGATAATAATATCATATAATTGGAACATCTTATTATCGTTTGAAAGAGGCAACCTCATCACTACCCTTAAGGTGTGAATCGTTGTATAACTATGAACAACTACAGCAGAATAAAATTGATGAATATTTTCTAATTTAACAGGTGAATACAATTTAGTCGTTGGAGGTATAACCTTTTCAATTTCCTTCAAAATTCTTAGATACTCATGAGGTGTTAGCAAGTTACTGTCAACCTTCCCAGCTGCTAAGCTCTCAATTGCTTGATGGAATTTAGTTATCTTTTGTCTTGCACTACTTACTGTTTCTTTAGTATCCGAAAGCGCAGAACTTAACTTCAAATATTCAAAAAGAGTTTTTAACTGATAATGAGCAGCATTTGCTTGTGTGAAAATTTTAACCATTTGTTCATGCATATTAGAATGATATTCTTTCAATATAGAAATTACGTTATTTATTGTTTTTGCATGTGATACTATTTCCGCCTGCATATTTGCTAGAACAGTCACCTGCTCCTTAGCTTGATGCACTATTTTCTCGTTGGTGTTGTACAAATAATCCATTTTTCCATCAATAATTTCTAAATCGCTATTTTCAAGTGTACCAAACAGAAACTTTAACACATGACCTCCTGCATCTACTAAACCTCGTTTTCCACGTCTTTGTGGTAACAGTTTTATTAGATCATCAATTTCATTTAGGTATTCACTAACTGACTGCTGTAATAGCACAAATTCGTAACGAAATCCGGCTTCCAATTGAATTAATGGAGAGTGTGAACTCATATTTTCATTAAGTAGATCTTCGAAAAATGTATTAAAATGATTCTTTACCTCAGTTACCAAGATACTTAGATTTCGGGATTCCTCTTCAATCTGCGTCAAGTTGTACTGCAACGTGACTCTCCAATGGCTGTCCGTCAGCAGCACATCTCTGCCTCCTTCAAATATGACCCCTTGCTGGAAGCAGCTTACTACTCCCAGGATTAGAAAAATCAATCCTAAAACAGAACTTCAAATTTATATCGAGTTTTACCTTTACAACACGAAATACCAGTCCCATAAGCATGTCAAGCACTTCCCACTTGTCAAAGCACCACCGATATAATTCCCAACTATGAAACATAGTCTTCGAGGCGTGCTGGCCTCCTTTTTACACGTGGCAACCTATTTCCCGTACGAGGTGTGCCAACACTTGGTACAGGGATACCATCATCTGCTGATGGCGTTCCCTCACCAATACAGATATTCGAGTCTGGAATCTCGATATCGTCAACATCGTCGTCAACGTGCACTTCCGGCACCTGATTCACCTTGGTTCTACTCACGTACGGCTTTACTCGATTCACGTGAACCACGATTTCTCTATTTCTCACTTTCAAAACTAAATTCAACGACGATAACACCTTGACTATCCTGTAGGGACCCTTCCATAGTTTTGACAGTTTCTTCACTCTGTGACGTCCGATACTCGGCACGTGCAGCAGAACGTACTGGCCTTCCTCGTACAACGAATCCTTCACTTTCTTGTTGTACTGCCTTTCATACTTGGCCCTGGCCAATGCCTTACGTCGCGCAGCAACTTCATGGGTTTCCTTTAACTTCGCGCGCAGAGTCTCTACATGATCACCAAATACCTCGTTATCTTCCGTGATAGTCAAGTCACCCTCCATAGGAGCTTCCATTTTTCGCCCAAACAACATTTCGTACGGCGAAAATCCCGTAGCCTCATGGCTTTGACTGTTATAAGCCATAGTTATATATGGGAGATATTCATCCCAATCAGTCTGATGACGGTTCACAAAGTGACTAAGCATTTTGGCAATAGTCGCGTGTACTCTCTCTAGCCGACCATTACTCTGTGGGTGAAACCCTGTAGTCTGGATTTTCCTGATGTGCAAGAATTTGCACAACTGTTTGATCAGGTCAGAGGTAAAGTTTGCCCCTTGATCTGTAATCAAAGCCTTGGGAACACCAAACTTAGTAATCACTCTCTGCACTAGAGCTCGAGCCACCTGGTCTGCTGTTTGGTCAGGCAATGGTATAAATTCACAATACCGTGTGAAATGATCCATCACACTCAAGATGTACACGTTTCTCGACTCACTGATGGGCAAGGGCCCTACTATGTCGGCTGCCACTACTTCGAAAGGAACCTTGGGCTCGTTAAACAACGTTCCAAGGGGGGCCTTTGCCTTTCCATAGTTGGTTCGTTGACTACAACTGTGGCACGAACGCACATAGTCTAATACGTCCTTATCCATGCCCTTCCACCAGAATTTTGCCTTAATACGGTCTAACGTCTTAGCCACCGCTGCATGTCCCGTCGTTGGCAGGTCATGGTTCAACCTGATTACCTCACGAGTAAGAGATGAGGGGACCACAATCTTCTTGTCACCTCCGCTCACTCTGTACAGGATCTTTTCTGGGCTCAACTTAAAACACTTGGCCTTCCTTAACTCTTGACAATGAGGATCATTCTTTTGATGCTCACGCAGTGTGGCAAGGTCAACCACAGGGAGCTCGTCCCTGCGAGTAGCTGCGCACATAGCTCTACTGAGAGCATCAGCGTTGGTATGTCTCTTTCCCGGCTTGTGTTCCACGGTGTAAGTGAACTCAGCAAGCCTCAGCGCCCACCTCATTAGTCTACTACTTGGATCTTTCAAAGATAACATCCACTTTAGTGCTGCGTGATCTGTCACAGCCTTAAATTCACGGCCTAACAAATAACATCTAAAATACTTTGTAGCCCATACTAAACCTAGCAGTTCTCTTTCGGTCGTAGAATAATTCCTTTCAGCAGGAAAAAGAGTGCGAGAAGCGTACGCGACTGGATGTTCTTCTCCATCTACTTCTTGGGACAATACAGCCCCTAGAGCGTCAATACTGGCATCAGTAGCCAAGGTGAACGGCTTACTGAAATCGGGGAAGACCAACACTGGTGATGAGACTAGCTTCTGCTTAAGTGTCTCAAACGCAGTTTGGCACGCTTGATCCCAATCGAACTCCTTCCCTTGCTTGGTCAAGTCAAAAAGAGGTTTCCCAATGGCAGCAAAGCCTTCTATGAACCGGCGGTAATATCCGGCCAAACCTAAAAAGGACCGTACATCTTTTACAGTCTTAGGTACAGGGAATCCCTCTACAGCCTTAACCTTTCCTGGGTCGGGTTCTACACCATGGCCAGTTATTACATGACCCAGGTAGTTAACCTCGCCTACTGCAAATTTACATTTACTGAGTTGCACGCTCAAATTCACATCACGTAGCTTACTCAACACTTCACTCAAATGCGACAAATGCGAAGCCAAATCTTTCGAGAACAAGATAATATCGTCCAGATACACTAAACACTTTTCCCCTTTTAATCCCATAAGAACTGAATCCATCAGGCGCTGAAATGTTGCAGGCGCCGTAGACAGTCCAAAGGGCATACGTAGATACTCATAGTGACCTCCTGGCACATTAAAGGCAGTTTTCGGTCGACTTTCCTCATCTACCATAATCTGATGATAACCACTTCTCAAGTCAAGTGTAGTATACATGGTACAACCTCCCAGCGAGTCAAGTGTCTCAGCGATGTTGGGTAGAGGATATACATCAGGTACAGTCACAGCGTTGACTGCTCTAAAGTCTACGCAGAAACGATATTTCTTACTGCCATCCACAGATTTCTTCGGGACGATGACTACAGGCGACGCCCACGGGCTATGACTAGGAGTTATTATCCCCTTGTCCAGTTGGTCTTTAATCAACTCATCCACTATGGGTTTCTGATGAAATGGAACCCGATAAGCTTTCTTATAAATCGGCGCAGCATTTCCCGTATGGATAACGTGTTTTACGGCCGATGTGCATTGCAGAGGCTGGGCCTCACTATGCGCAAACACGTCCCTGTATTCCTCTAGTACTCTTTTAACCTCTTGTCGCTCGGGTAGTCTCAAATGGCTAAGTTTTTCATCTACACATTTATCAAACAATTCGTATTCTTTGATAGCTAGTCCTACTCGCTTCGTTGTCACATCTACATCATCCAAGATGGTCTTCCGCATCAACTCTGCGAGTTTCAGCTTTCCCTCTTCATTGAGGTGTAGCCCATGCTTGGTATACAAGCGCCTAGCAAACCTTCCTCGCATCTCACAGAAGGACATCCTTCCCCGTCCCTCCGAATTGGTTCTTTTTACGAAGGACCTAAGTAGATCATTCGCTCTCTTCAGATCTCCTATTACATTCTTGTCGAACCTATCAGGAATTCCCATAACTACAATGCGAGCATCCCACTTATTAGGTATTGCTTGAAAGGCTTGTTGTAGGGTGCGCGAGTAAGGAGCACCTCTATCCACGTCATTAGTTCCTGCCATCACCAGTACCGTATCACCCTGAGTCAGCTGTGCAATCTCTCTTTTAAGATTACCCATCGCATCTTTAAGCTTACCATTAGGTACAAACCACGAACTGAGCTCAAAGTTCCCTGGCAACCTCTCTTCCAATAACTGCTGAATTCCGCGACCGTGACTATCCGCTATCAAGACTATCTTACGTTTGACCTTATCTATCGTATCGTTACTAACTGATTCCACTATTCCAAATTTAGAATTTACCGTAAGGGATACTTCTTCTCCACTTACATTCACAGCCTTCGCCCAACATTTATTGTTCACTATTTTAGTTAATACTCGTGCCAAATACACGCCCTGTATGGTAAGACCCACTGGTTCGACCACTACATCCGAACCCTCCAGATTATCATTAGTCGTAGATCCAAATTTGCTTAACTTCAACTGAACCAGTTTCTCACTCCGCGCGGGTATTGTGACATCTTTTGCGTTATACACGTAATTCTCTATACAACTGTCCTGGCGTTTAGCCACTCGGACAACCTCAGGTGTCGTAGTAGGGGCCTGTGCCTTTTTGTGGCGCGGCGCAACTACTTGCCTACCTGAATCGGGGACACTCTCACCCCTGTGCAACCGATTTAACCAAATGTCATTTCCAGACATACGGAGAACACCTTCCGTGATGTCTATCGATGCACTTCCCTCTTTCAGAATATCACAACCTAACACGGCTAAATACCCACGGGGTAGGTTACTCACAACAAAGTTCCCTTTCACCGGCACACCCGGCTTTAACATCAAAGTCACTTTTTGTCTGCCGTAAATCTTCAGAGTTCGTCCTGAAATTCCCCGGATAATCAAGTCAGGCTTTGTCATCGGAGCTACAGCGGCTCCACGTTTGATGAGCGACACCTGAGCACCGGTATCAATTAATATCTTTCCCTCGGCATTATCCACACGCCCCATGGCAACTAGTTCCTCGGCTAAATCTTTCACAACCGGAACTATTCGTATTTCTTTATCTACTCGGGCGGTTTCACGACTCTTAACTAAGGCTCCTACTCTAGGTTCACAAGTGTTCTTTCCAGTCGTTACATTTCTTTTCGTCGCCTTGGCCTGCGGTTGTGGCTCATTTACTCTCGGGGACGGGTGGCGGCGACTCCACTGGCCCCTGCCCCGTTTCCCGACTGACTAGCACTAGGAGTGCTGGTTGGAAGTTTTACGCGACAATCCTTTTGTCTGTGCCCTGGCTTATTACATCGCCAGCACCTCAAGTCATTACTGGGTCTACTAAATCCCCTATTGTCCCGACACTCACGAGACGTGTGCCCCGGATTATGGCACCGATAACAAACAAGGTCAGTTTGAAAAACCTTCCGTTCATCTGTAGCGCGAGACGGATCTTTCGATTGCTTCAAAATGTGATCAATTGCCACCGCTGTAGTGACGGCTTCTCGGATGTTAGTAGGGAATTTTAGTCTCGTCTGATCACCAACGTGTCCAATAAGACCTCGGGTAAAAGCATCCAAAGCTCTACGATCGGCTTCTTCCCTTAGTGCAGCATTAACTTCTGGATTTGCAGTGACTCGCACTGTCTTTTCATTTAATGTCCGCACTCGATCAGCAAAAGCTTCAATCGTTTCACCCCTCCGTTGCTGTATTACAGACAACTGCTGGAAGTAACAATCTTTCGGAGCTTTGTCACTAAACCGTTGTGTCAAAACTTCTTTAAATCCCGCATAAGTACTCAACCGGCCTTGATCCTCCGATCGAATAAAACTCAAGGCGGTTCCAGCCAATCTCAATTTAGCAACCCTTAATTTTTCGTCGTTTCCCCAATGACTTAATTCACCGACATTGTCGATACTCTCAAAGAAGTGGAGAACAGCCTCCGGCTTTCCTCCATCAAAGGGAGTGATCGAGCCTACCATGTCGAACGTAGGTCGTTCTGTATGACCTCGCAAAGTTTCCTCCAACATGGTGTTCAGGTGGTCACTTCGATCCAACCTAGCATGACCAAGAGTCTCCAACCGTTCAGTTACCGCATCAATGGCTTCCTGGAGGTCCATTTCTTGCCCTCCAATACTAACGCGACCAGCCATTGTCAATCAGTTCAGGCACACTTACTTTCAAAAAGTGGACAAGTCCCAACTTAGTTTTCCAAAAATAATTTTAAAAGATTTTTCTCAATTAAATTTTCAATTAAATAATTATGTGCTCTCTCCCGTTTGTGAAAAGTAATTAAAATCAAGAAATAATTTTAATTTATCGACTTGCAATCAATCAATCAACTTTCAATTCAGCTCTAATCAATCCACTTTTTGTCTAAGTCCTGAACACTAATCAAATACGAAGTTACACCACGATTTATTCTAAGTCAAGACAACCTACTATGTCTGAGCAAAGAATAATTCCAATATTTCAATATTTACTTTTCCTTCAAATTACCCAAAAAATATTTAAAATACCTTTTTACCTATCACTCAATTCATCATACAATTCATCACGAATGTCGAAACCTATTCCACAAAATTTAATCTTCTTTCTTCGTGCCTGTAAATAAACTTAGCAAACTAACTCAATCAGGGTTTGCTGGTTCCACCACGGACGAGAGGAAGAATTTAAACCATAATAAAAAATCAAAAGTCAAAACTTTAAAGTTAATCAAAAGTTTAAAGTTTAATTACAATTTAACTATCATCAGATGAACAAGTTCCCAAAGTTTCAACAAAATATAACCAAGTCCAACGTTAATTCTTCAAAAATATTTAAATTTATAATTTATTTCACTTCCCTTTAATGACTACTACCCCTTATCTTCCTTCTCTCACAACGTGGTTAGCCTCCTGCCCTGTACCGGTACCTTTGAGTTAGCCTAACCAAGTCAGAAAGGTTAGGTTATCAACTAATTTGTATAATTAAGTTAGTTTTAGAAGCAGTTAATTTAGGTTAATCAGGTTTTAACTACCAGTTAAATCAGTACATTAAAACCTTAGAGTGTACGTTTATTTTTGATCAATATCAGGTATAAGAATTGAATTACTGAGGGACTAGTCCAATCAAAACAAAGTACTACCGAATAACTACTCAATTATTCACAACTACCGAAATAACGATTGTCGAGATTCAAGTAATCGACAACCGAATGCCTAACAAAGAATATAACTAGTTAGTAATGTCGAATGGAATTGTGGGAGCTTACAACAAGTATGGCGGACTATTAGCGTCTATTGTTCTCAGCCAATATGGCGTCTCTATTACAAGTATTACTTTAAAATTCAATAAAAATTATAAAAAATCAATCAAAAAAAGTTTTCAATTAGTTTTAAATTTAAAACATTAAATTACCTTTGACTTAGTCACCTCGTGATTTCAACAATTTCAAATATTACGTTTTATAAACAGTTTCTAGGCTAGCATTATTCTACGGGCAGAATAAAAATTACTTACCCATCATCCTTGTCCCGGCTTCTTGCACCAACTTTTCGATTTCTTCAACGAAACAAAGAAACACTAATTTATTTTTAGAAAGACGAACCGACCGACAGAACCAACTGACACAACCCCACAGAACTCAACCAAATGCAGAACTATTACAGAATTTTACCAACCCCACACCTGACACCAAATATGTGGCGTGACGACCACACGTAATTTAATTTAAAAAGTTCTCGGGTTCTAATTCGGACACGGTGATGGAAACTAGCCCAGGTTGCTGTAATAAAAATTCTCTCCTCGGTTGGCCAAATAAAACAATTTAGTTTATTGCGAAAACAATTTGAATTTTATTGCATAATTTAGAATCAGTTGAACAATTACAAATTTAGAACGGGAGAGAGAGCGAGCGAGAGAGCGATTTCACGCGAGCTTGACGCGTTCAAAACCCTGGCACGACTGCGACTCAGAACAACGAACTCCAGGGAGCAGCGTTGTTCCAGACGCTACCTCAGCAAATTCCTGCCTGTTTACCACCCAGTAACTGCGCAGCTGCTCTGGGTATGGAAAATTACCAGGCTTACTGCTGACAGACTTGGACTTACAATTCATGTGCTGAATTAAAATATATATCTTCTCCACCTGCACTGCTTAACCTAATAAGTCTGGCTGCATATATTCATTACTCGTTACTACAATTAAATGTTATGCTGAATAAAAATAAAATATATTACTGATGATTTAATATTTTAAATTGGCTGATTAAGACCGCATACGATGTTACCGGTCTGGTCTTAGAACTATATGCTGGGGTCGTCACACATGTTTGTAGAACTTAGCCTATATTTTATTTATAACTTAATTTTCATAGGGAATGTTAATTTTAATTTTACAAAAACATTATAAGAACAAAAACAATAAATAAGTACACTAAAAAAATGTACTACAGCTGTAAAATAAAAAAGTAGCTATGTGGTATAAAGGTCTGAAATGGTCCCTCACGATTGCCCAGTAGTTGCATAGTGTCCCAAAAAATGGGACGCTGCTGAATGAATCGCCAAAGAAAGTAAGAATACTGCAGTATTAACATTTATGATGCAACATTCATTTCATTGTATTACTAGTATGTAGGAAATATAGTTTAAAGTTACAAAACTATATCTAATAAAATATAAATAAAATAAACTTACCCTTGGTGTGTTACAACAAAATTGTTGCGAGACATTTCAACATGTAGCAAATTGAGGTTATGTTGAACTCAACTAATAATGTGCTCTGCCTCAGCTGTGGTATCTAGAGGAAGCAGTGGGGCCAACTCCAATTGCTTTTAGACTAAAATATCCCTTAAAAAAATTATTTATCAAGCGTCTTATTTTTAGGACGCTATGCACTAATGGGTTAATATGTTTATAAATTTCATATTCTCCAAGTGTGTTTAATTTGCTGCCTTTACAACATTCATGTAAAACTTCCATATTTTCATTATCCGTTTTATTGTGTGGTTCTCATCCATCAAATTTTGAGTGAATGATGAAGGTTTCAGGCAATGCTCTTTAATCTTTGGCTAAACAATCTGTCTGTCTGTCTGATGTAAAAACTATGACAATCGGAACAAGTCAATTTATAAATGCCAGTTAAAACGTTTTTGTCCAAGTTCTGAGGATTTTACAACTCAAAATGTGCCTGGTGTGGTTGCAATGTTTGTATAGTCAAGCAATTAATTATCAACGCATTTGTACTTCTTGTCTTTTTTTTTTTTTTTTTTTGGGCGGCCCTACTGCCATGCGCTTAAGCCTCAAGGGCTTTTTCTTGCGTGATCAATTCCAAACTGGTTTGGGATTGCTATCAGACCGTTTCCTCCCTTGCCAGACATCAACAATGTTACCGTTTGTTGGGTTCCTGGTCATGAGGCGATTCTTGGGAACGAAAGACCATTAAAACAGATCTCATTAAAACAGAATCAATGTCCTTCTAAGGTCATTGGTCTCATTACGGGGCATTGGTCACCTGAGGAAGCATCTTCACAGAGTTGGCATCCTTCAGGAGGATCCGCTCTGTGGAAGGTGTAATGAGCAGGAGACTGCTGAGCACCTACTCTTTGATTGCCCTGCAATAGCAAGAGAGCGGTATGCCATCTTTGGTAGTTTGGGCTTCTTGTCTTGCTTTTCATTTTCCGTATTATTACCAACTAATATTTTATTCTTCTTTTTATTTACTACTTTGTTCACCATAGTTTGATTATAACCATTAGACTTTGCAATATGTTTTATGATACTTAATTCCTTATAAATGGTTACATTTAATGTTACTTTGAGAAATTGGTAAATCATAGAGTTATAAGCGGCTGTTTTTTTGTGTGTATGGACGATATGAAGTGGAATGCATAGTTTGGTCTGATGTTGTATGTTTACGATAAAAAAATTATTGTTGCTTTTGTCTAGGGTGAGGTCTAAAATTTTAAGTTAATTTGATATTTCTCTTTCAATGGCGACATTTAGGGCATGGAAAGGGCATAAAAATAGGGGCAATGGTGTTTAATCTTAGCTTTTAATATTTATTGACACTGACACCAGAATACGACTTTTTTAAAATCGATACTATAGTTATGTATGACTCAGTTTGAACTCTTTGATGAAGGTAGGTTGTTATTGTTACAATTTTTTTTAGACACCAATATACTCATTATTTTACTAGATCTGGTTAGTGTATTCATTTACCAAAAAAATAAGGTTTAAAAATTGAATAACATTTTAAAATTAATTAATTACTTAATCGGAGTATTGTATAAAATTTTTAACTTGGTAACAATTTCCTTTTAAATAATCCTCTTTACAAGGAATCAATGATTTTAACAATGAAATGGAAAGATTAAGATTTAGAAATTAGAAGTAAAACATACATTTTGACTGCCTTTGTATTTCTGTGGAATATCTTGTGGCTATCTATGCAATACTATTCTTAAATTACATACCTGTAAAGAAAGACTATAGTACTATGAAGATCACTGGTTTTTCATGTTCTTTTAAGCAATGCTAAGATACTAACAGGCACTTGATGCAAAAAGATGAGATAAAAATTATTGGTGAGATATTTTAAATGCTTACAAAATGCAAACACTGATGATAAAACTTCAATATTCTTAAAAAAAATTTATTTTTCACAATGTTACAGACTTATTTTATATGTTAGTTTTATTTGGGCTAAATAGAAAAAAATCAAAATATTTATATTGGACTTTTGATTATATGTTGAAATTGATATGTGTGGAGGTAATTTTAAAGCCATTCTCTTACTTAGTACAAATTTGTTCCTCAATTTGGAAAAAAAATCTAAATTTTTATGTATCAGAGCCCACAAATTAAAAATTATATTTACAGTTTTTGTAAATATTTAATGATTTGAAATGGACTGAAGAAAGATACTAGTTGATAAATACCAGAGCTAACTGAAGTGAATCGACCTAGAGTTTTGCCCACAGACCAAAGAAAGAGAAGGGAAGTGGCAAGTGAAGCAAAAAAATAGTGGGGAGGAAAGTGCGTGAGTCATCTACTGAATATCTGGCCTCACTATTTTCTTAATTTATTGTACTAATGTAAAATTATTACAGTAACTAATATTAGACTCACTTCAATCATTTTGATTTAGTTTAGTTCATTTGGAATAATAATAATAACAAATTTGTTGTATTTTAGGTACATAAAAATAAACAAGCCACTAACAATAAATTAATAATCCTTCTTGTAATTTTAATTATTTTTAATTTGTTTTGAGGTTAATCAAAATTTCTAAAATAAACACACTTCTTTGTTTTTATTAACTACCCATATACATCATCTAAAGACAAAAATAACCACTATAATATTATATCACCTTTAACAGGTTTGTTATGGTACCGATATTTCATTTCAATAACTCATGACTACTGTAGTTATAATATTATTCTATTTTATTTATAATATTCACGTATATTTTTTAAACTTATTTTTTACTTCATCTTTTCCGAACACTTTATTGGAAACAAAAATTTCTTGACCAAATAAACACAATTTTTTGTCACCGTACTTTTTGATGTTTTCAGTTAAGAAATGTTTTGTTAGTAATATTTATAATAAAAATAAATTGCAAACAAGACTATAAAATACTTATCACCATGCTGATGTTCCTTTGTACAAGAGAACGAATTTCAGAATTTTGTTACAACTGTAACTATACTTTATTGCAGTGTTAATGAAACATGATGCATTAAAACTGAGCACTAGTTTTGGACATTAGTTCAATGGTTTACCAATAAGGGGGTTTAGTTCAGTTTCAACTTCAGTAATGTCTCTTATATGAGAATTCCCTGACTATTTATTTCTTTGGTTTGTGGTTTTACCCCATAATAATAATGTTAATATTCATTATTTACACTTTATATCCTTATAAGATATGTCTCATTTTAAAGATGTAATTACTTGTAGTTTGCATCCAAACTTTTTTTAGTTTTTCTTGAAAAGTGTACACTTTTCGGATATTTAAACAATGAAACACAAATATGTTTGAAATTGTTTTAATAAAATAACCAATAAAAATATTGAAAAAATTAAAAAAGCATTTAGATGTGTATATATCACATTTTTTAAAATAAGGAATCCCCCATGGTTTTCTAATTATAAATGTGGTAAAAGTGTTTCAACTTTAACATTGTTCTTATGGAGTTCTTATGAATCAAGATTGCCACTAGTATAGTCTGCTCTTAAAGAGGGTTTCACAGAAGACACACAACATTTGCACCCTAGTAAATACTCTTACTTTAAAATCTGGACTATTACAAGAGAACAGATTTTTTTTTTATTTTACCTTAGTTTAAAAATTGAACTTGCAACTAAAATAATACAATTTTTAATAAAAGTGTTCACATGTTATTGAAATAGGACTTGTACATTCAAAATTCTGAGTAGGAAAATTTCAGGCAATTTCATTGTGAAAATAGATGTATGTGTTACAAGGTTTTTGCATAAAATTATTATGGGTTTGACAGTAGAAAAAACACAAATGGAGTTTTATATTTATTGTTGCTAGGTATATTTACATATGCATTATTCTTTTTATTGAAATGGGCTTTGCTGCATGAAGAAAAGTAATTTATAATATGTTTCAACTAGTGACTAACTAAATGTAATTTTTTTTTAACAGTAGCACTTTGGAAACTACTGTGTCATTAAAAATGATGAGACACTTCCTGTATAAAACCCTTTGAATGCCTTAGGGTCTTGAGGGAGTCCCAATAATAATGGGTTATTCCAAGGGTTTTGATCCCTCCTTAGGTATGTGACAGATTCTTAACAAGATATTTATTATTCTATTTATGTACTGGCTGAGATTATTAACTTTGCCATACTGAATGGTATTGACTAATGGTACTGAGACTGATACAGTAGTACTGTATGTCTGTCAAAATAAATGTATTAAAGTATTCAAATAAAAGTGTACATTAACTTTTTAACGTGTTATTCTCTCTAAACATCATCATATGTTGAATCCCCAAAAGTAGTTATAGTCCTACAACATTAGGGACATGGTATATTTAAATATGCATGAGGATGTTTTGTATCAATTATCAGGTGCTCATGCTTTATTTACTGATCGGATTGATTTTCCCAAGATTGTTATGTAATTTATTTACTATTTTATCATTTTTATTCAATCTCAGCCTCAAATGATATTTTTATTACCACTCAAAGTGAAAAATGACAAGTTTTTTGTTGGTTGGTACAGTACATTGTTTCCATTTTGAATTGGAAATTTGTAACTGTCTCAAACAAAAACAATACTCTTGTAAAGTTATTCCAAACTTTTCTCATCATGCATAAAACATTATTGGCTGGCACATGTACACCTTTTCATCATACGTCAAAATATATAATGCTATGCAATTGCATGTTATACTGAAGCTTTAGTAATAAAGATCAGATCATGAATCTGAAGTGTTCACAGATGCTGTGAACTGTGGTAAATATTTACTAGTCATTTCACATTATTTAACCTCAATGGTTCTTTTTTACCTTCGATTATGTTGTTTTGCTGATTTTATATAACACTTTTATCACACTTCTTTCCCTTTTTTTAACCACTGTCATTGCACTATCAGTGTTCGTGTCATCATCATGCAAAACCAATCGACTATTTCTACATCGGATATTTCCATGGTACAATAAACACTAGAAATAAAACACTCCAGGATGGGTGACATATTATGACAACACCACATGGTAGCTATCTGCATTGTGCAACTAAAACGTACTCATCAAGGTGAAAAAGCTCATGAAAGAGGACCAAGAAAGTGCTGACATCTAGTAGAAAACACCAGAAACTACTTGCACAACACACAGTTGTCATAGAAATGCTTCTTGTACGATATTACGGCAGACAACAGAATAAAACAGAAACAATATAACGACCCATTATATTACATCAGAGGCATACTTTTACGCAATTACTACAAACGTAATAGTGCTTCAAAAACCATGAAGAGGTTCATGTTTTTCCACGTGGAAAATGCTTAGAAAGCGTGTAGAAAAACAACAGAGAACAGTGCATAAAGCCTAAAAAGAAAACCTTTAAAAAGATGGTGATGAACAAAAAACATCTCTCAAGATCAAACGTATCAGCAACAGACCAAACTTCTGGAGGGTATGATCACAAATGTGTAAGAGAGCTAAATATTACAATTTACCTTACCGTAACGTCTTAGATAAAAAATAATCCTTCAAATATGTTACTAATAGTGTAATTGTTGGTTTTGAGAGCCTAAAAATTTGTTGTGAAAATGCAAGTATACTACTATAACAAATTATTAAAGGTGATTTTAGATAACATAGGAAAAGTAAATTATACTATTGAAACTATTGGTTAGGACCACTAGTAATACATCACTTTGTAGAATATGAATGGTCAATTAAATATTTTGACTTATTACTGATGGTATTTATCTACAAAATTTTAAACTAAATTCCACTTTTTGCTGGTTTTTTAACACATCCATAACCCAACAAAAACAAAATTATATTTTGGTATACAAATATAATGTTCAAATCAATGTACAATATATTTTTTATATAGTATTTGAACTCTCTTTAATAGCTAAAGAGTTGTACTTTGACTGGAATATTGTTTACAAATTATACTCAAATAAAATTCATTCTTAAAAAAGTTGATGACATTTTTCCATTTAGCGGTAATTTTACTCTCAACTTTGTTGAAAAGAGTTTTCATATTCTCTTTGTTGTGCATCACACTCATACCGTCATAAGTACTGTAAAATAACATGTTGATTTTAAAATTTGCAAATTATAAGATATTCCGAAAATGGACAATGAAACACGTTTAGAACGAATTAGGTCAAAATTGAACAACTTTTATAAAAACGGGGGTCATCATGGTACCCCACAAAGAAATGTCTTTTTTGGTGTAGACAGCACAAACTTTTCATGACCTTTTTGTCCTTGCATGTAGATTTTCATAATTATTGTAAGTTGCTATTATTAGTTTTTATACCCCGACATCCCTAGTCATGTCTTGAGTTTTTTAACTCCCCTCCAAAGTAAGTTGGAGGGTTAAAAACTGTTTATTAATTTTCAAAAAATAGATATTAAAAACAATTTTATTTTTAATTTGACAAATTTTTTTTAGGACAACCCACCTAAGGGAGTAGTAAAGGAGGATAAAATGTACATTGTATACCTACTGTTGGCCATAGCAATACGCCTGAAAAATTTCAAAAAGTTGAATCATGGGCTAATCCCCAGAGTCTGAGGTTCAACAATATAACTATTATTATAAATTAACTAATATTTTTTCTTTTATATACGTAAAGATTGCAGAATGGGAGTTTTAATATGTGATTTTGTATTATTTTTTAGCTTTCAAACATTTGGGTTCATGAGACCCTCTTGAGTTTTTTATATTTTTTCTAATAGGTACTATCTTGAGGGATGTTTTATTATTCTTCGCCATCAGGGGCTGCCAGCACCAAAAGCCCATACTGAGCTGCAGCAGCATTTTAAGGTGCTGACTGGTAAGTTCATTCAACAAGAGTTATTTTTATTGTTTTAACATTTCTGAAACTTGTTTTGTTCTAAGCCTGCCTATTCACTTTCTAACATTATTCCTTTTGTAAAAGAAACTATGAATGGAACGGGTCAATGGTGACAAAAGAAAAACTTCCTCAAGATAGTACCTATTAAAAGAATTTCCAAATTCTAAAGGATCTAAATCAGCTTGAGAGCTAAGAAAATTTACCATAATATATGTATATATATATATATATATATATATATATATATATATATGATTTAAATGTCATAAGAATGGAATGTGCAATTATAATCTGTGCAAATTGATTGTTATGGCCAGCTCAGCGGTAGACTTACTTGGCAATAAGGATTGTTAGGCTGCAGAATAAGTATCCACCACGAATCGTACCATCGATATTTCCAGTTATCTGAGCTACCCAACAGCCAAATTTTGATATAAGTATTAGAAATTAAAGTATAGTTCAGCTATATTTTTTAATAGCTAAAAACTCAATTATATAATGATGAATTGAATATTATCCATGTGTACCTATTTATTATATGTAACAAGCAAAACATTGTAAAACTTAGTTACTATTTTGAAGTAGGCCTATAAACATGTCTGACAGCTTAAGGAAAATGACACATGTTCATTGCTATTATACTTGTGAGCATTACTCGAATTCATACAAATTATTTTACTTTGCTTAAATTAATTTTAAACAATACTATTATGCAATCAATTAAAAATATGTGGAAATAATTAATTGTAAAAAAAAGTACAGTTAGACTGTTTTTGTAGTTTAAAGTATTTCTAATTAATAATTTAGTGTTAGCTCGATTGTCATAGTGGCCACATATTGTACTGCAGCCGATTATTATCCTCGGTTATCAACCACAGGGTACGATTTTTTCTATATAGATATAACAAAAAATACTGAATAATTACACCCATCGATATAATCAACCGATACAATTAATTTTAATAATAACTGAAAACATCTTAGCTGATAGTTCTAACTTCTTCCTCTTGAGCTTCCTAAAATCTGAAAGCTTTAAATTATATGCACATACTATAAATACATTTTCAAGTTATACACACAATTTGTGTATTTAATGTCACAAAAGCGACCATCTAAATAAAAAAATAGTTAACCTTAGAAAAAATAAACGGAATAGCGCTGAAAGATAACTTAATTAAATTTTTTTCTAGGTTTCAAAATCTTTGATTTCTTATATTCTCTTTATTATTTAAATAACATTCTTCCTACCAAATGGCCCAGTTGTTTGATTAATGGTTATAATTCTTTATTATTCATGGCTTTATGTAATTGTATATATTACATTTTTTCTCAAAAATCCAATATGATTTTTATTTAGTACTTTTAATATGTTAATAGTTCTGTTATGCGATATATAAATTACTGATGATTATACCAAGTGATATAAGAACTGGGTCCGCTTGTACTCTGCCCAATACCTTCTTTCTTTCAACTTTTATTAAAATTTCATTACAGGTTTTCTCCTGTGAAGCAATGATTAACCGTTTTCGAAACGTTGTTGAAGCATCTTCTCTAGAAAACCGTACTTCTCTTCTGCATAAATACTCACAGAGATGATTTGCAAGTAGGTCGGCTGATATGCAACTTTTTAAACTTTGTTTCACAGTTCTCCATAAGTTCGACTGTCTGTTATTATCTATAAAAGAAAATACGTTTATGATACGAAAAAGTATTTATAGTTGATACAAGTTAGTTACTGTTCAAAAATTAGTATTGGTTAGTTATATCGAAAGTTATAATTGAGTAATATCATTTGTCAATATCGATATTTAAGAAACCACGTCCGCTTTATCTTACTCTAACCAAAACATATCTTAAAATGAAAAACATTGTGTGTGATAAGTTAATTGCCTCTATATGACTAATTGTACATATCACACGTTAAGTGTTAAGTCAATCTGGCTACAATATAATAAGCGGCCAACACTACAATTGAATCATCGATATTTATTATTATCTAAACAACCGAAACCAAAATGTCAAACCAATTTACTTAAATAGGTATTTTAAATTACAAAATAATCCAACTGTTTTTAACTCTAAAATGTATTAATTTAATGATAATAAAAAGATTACCTAGGCTATGTGTATTTAAAAAATGTAACAAAAAAAAAACAGTGTACATAACATTTAGTTACTGTACTTTTTACTATTTTTAAGGATAAACATATTAACAACTTGTGACACAAATAACACATGGGGTAGACTTTAATAAGTGGCCTACACTCGTTATTTGATTATTATCGAATGGTTCGATTGTTTTTATCCAAAGGATAATTCAATATTACAATTTATTTAACTTAGCATATGATTTTAATTTATTAGTTATAGTAATTTTAATGTATACAATAAACGACAAGAAGTAACTTATATTTGGACACTTTGAAGATTGCGATGAATATGAGGAAAATGTGTCAGATATTTCTTTACGAGATTGGTTTACATGGCTTCAACATGTGGTTTTGGTTGCTGGTAACACATGGGAGAATTCTATCCTCCATTACACAAAAGCGGTTGCTTAATGATATCAAGCTGGGCAAACTATGAATATTGTAAGGTTTCTTTGATATCTAAGTCTAGGCCATAGTTGGTTTTGTAATGTTAAATTGTTAAATTTATGTATTTAAAAGTGTAATGTAGATATTGCTTATTATTACGGTAATTTATTATAACTCTTATTGTGTAAGATTCTGACATACACCGAAGTTGGATAATATATTGAATTGTTTGATAACAGCAATCCAATAACGAGTGTAGGCCGCTTATTAGTCTCCCCAACACATGTAGGGTAGGGTACGATAAGCGGACCCGGTTTTTTTATATCGAAGAATGTAGTCTTCGATACCTAATATTCGCATCTCAAATCCTAGACTCTCAATCGATATAAAAGTATCTATAGTCCTCAATAACAATCATATTATGCTTTAAATTAAAATATGAATTTAATATTTTATAGTGATCAAACACATGTTGAAGCCACACAAAAACAATATATTTTATTTATGTCTTATCATCTTTCAAAGCAATGTCTTGTGGTTTTCTAAAATTGACTGCCATTTTTAATAATTAAAATTACTTATGTAAAATTGAAATATCACCCTACGTGTATTATTTAACAGTGTTTACAACTGTTGATATAGACTATTAAGTTAATAATTCAAAATAATTAATCAGTATCGATTGATTATATTGATGGTTATGATTAAGTAATATCACTTGCCAATTTCGATATAAAAAACGGGGTCCGCTTATCGTACCCTACCCCACATGTATACATCACCATTGTACATGTGACCATAACTCAAATACCATACGAATGATTTTACTTTAATACCGATAATTAATTGTATACAACTATTATTAGAATGCTTTTTTATAGAACAGTTTAAGTATGTCTAATCAATAATTTACACACTGATTCGATTATAGTGGTGACCGCTTACTACACTGTAACCATCAATCCTACAACTTAAGTTAATATTTTGGGCTCAAAATATTGAAAACGCACTCATTCATACATATTTATTGTATAAGTAATCATACAAGTATTTACAAGCATTTATGATTTGTTTTAATTTACAATTTTGGCCCACTCCAATGAGCTAAAAATCGTATTTTCGGTCAACTTCAACATAATCATATATCTAAGTGTTACGCCTACATCAATTTAAATGATGATTTCTGTGTCTCCAAGTTCTTCATCTGAAGGTAGGTAAACAGTTGATGGGTCAACATAATTTGGATCAATCAAAGGTAATCCAAGCTGTTCTCTCCTTCTAAGCTCCAAATAAGCTTCCCTTAGAGCCCAATCACGCATACTGGTACTGGGTTTGTAATATAAATAAAATCCTGACAATACGAAACCAATCGTTATGTATGTGAAGAACATGGCATGCATACGATTGTGTTCCTCTTCTTCAGTTTTTCCAGAAAACCCATAATCATAAAAGAATTTCTTTTTCGTAGCGACTGCAGTCTTTTTATCCTCAGCCTGAACTGCAGTTGGTTCAACAGCCGTAGTCGTATCGTTCTTCTTGTTCGAAGTTGATATGGCACGTACATTAGATAGGCACTGCGGTACACTTGATATTCTTCTAAGAACATTAAACTTACATACTCGACTTAATGAAGACATATTTAAGAGTAGCACAAACACTAATTACAGTGAACTTGAGAAATAAACACTTCGATGCATACAGCAGCAGAAGTCAACTAGGTTGAAGGAAGGCTGAATGAAAGACAAAAACACGTCTAAACAGCTGTGAAAAGTGCCAGGCCGTCTTGATTCATTACAGCATTGCGTAGTCCTAAACTACACCAAAAACTGATATGTATCATTGACGATATAATTAAAATTGTATTTACTTATAAATGTTAATTTTTCTAATATTTATACTTTGATGGCTTTTTTAAATATTTAAATACATATGTAGGTGGTATTAAGACGTTATGTCATGTATAAATTATGTCATCGAGTAAAGATTGAAATAATTTATAAATAAATAATATACACTTTATATACAATAAATATACACTTCATTTAATATACATTAACAACCTTCGTATACCTATAAAAAAATTCTCTAGGACAAATGTTTTTCATGTGTTCGTTTTAACAATTTATATATGTCCACCACAAATCGGACCTATCTGTAACATATGTTGTATTAAATGTCACACAACTCATTTCATATCAAACGATATGGAAGCAAGCACATGACAGAGCACCTCGGTGCTTCAAGACATCAAAACCCTGTTTGTAAGTAAGTCGGAACAATATGCTGTGTCCATTTTGCTTCTGGATGGTATTACTTTATACACTTTTTGACGTGACAACGTCTTAAAATAGGTTGCGGCTCGGAGTCACTCATGAAAAAGTGTAACGCCCGGTAACGTTACGATGCCCGTCCAGTGGGTCCGCCGCACGGGATCCGCACGGGATAAAGCAGATAACTGTGGGTCCGCCGCACGGGATAAAGCAGATAACTATGTTTATTCGTGAAAATGTGGAGTGCTTAGATTCGTCATTTACAACAACTACAACAATAAAGGTAAATAATTGTACACTGATATTTCATTATCGTAAACTATGATTGATTGATTAATTGTTAGATTGACACAAAAGTTGAGAAACTGAGTTTATAGTTTATGTCATACTATTGACAAATGTACAACAATAAAGGTAAATAATTGTACACTGATATTTCATTATCGTAAACTATGATTGATTGATTAATTGTTAGATTGACACAAAAGTTGAGAAACTGAGTTTATAGGTTATGTCATACTATTGACAAATGTTGATAGTGTTTAAGTAAATTATTAGTTTAAATCACTCTGCAATCAATCGTAATTCAGTCGATTGAGAAGAAACAGCGCGTATTGCTAGTCAAACATTTAAAATAACAAATTATAACCTCTAACCTGTCATAACAGTGCGACCAAACAAACGAACTAAACCGACCAATCACCACGCGCGGAGTTAGAATTTAACTGTGTTTAGCAAGAATTTCAAATTCCAATTTTAATAAATGTTTTATTCAACTTTACCATTTACAATAACAAATTTTAATTAATTTCAAATTATGTACAATGTTTTAGTAAACAAAATATATTTCTATAGTTAAAATTTATGTTTTATTCAACTTTACCATTTACAATAACAAATTTTAATTAATTTCAAATTATGTACAATGTTTTAGTAAACAAAATATATTTCTATAGTTAAAATTTGTGCAATTCTTATTTTCATTCAATTCCTTGTTCCTATTGTGCAATTTAGTAATATTCATATCAATAAATATTCTACCGAGAAAAAGACGTTGTCACATAAAATCTTCGTCCCGTAAAAACCGACTTTACAGGCAACCATAATTTTTATTATCTTTAATCAACCAGATCACATAGATTGAGGCATGTTACAAAAATTGTACTTGAGATACGTCACGAATGTCTAAAAATAGCATTACATACTCTGTAGAACCCTCATCACCATCACTTTTTGTTGTTTTTCCAGTTAGTATAACATTGTATGTACTTCTACATAATTATATAGCCAAAAGTCTATAACTTCTCAATTATTATTTTCTGTAATACGCAATCAAATGGTTTGGTAGCAAAAGTCAAGACAATATTAAGAAGATATTGTAATATATCATCGGATACTTATTTCACTGGCCAGCTCACTCAAGTAGTATCAGTCGACCTAAAGTCCATGCTCAGAGGTTATAAAAATACATTTCCCTCAAATAAATTTACAAACAACTCTTAATTTCTTTTTTCAGACTTTTTCTAATTGGTGAACTTAATCAATATTACAAGCAGAAAGTTGGATAGATAAATTAAATCGCCTTTTCGGGACTTGAGCAGTTTGGGTATGTAATTTAACTAAGTAATTTATGTTTGGTTAACAGTATAAGGAAACTATCTAAAATTTCCCCTATTGTTATATTATTTGTTAAATTATAAGAGCCATCCCTTAATTACGCAACTTTAAAAACAGGACTTTTAGAAACCCCTCTCCACACTTGTAACGGTAACACAACCCCTTTTCAATAAATACGTACTGATGCTACCAACACATCCCCCTAATGTATGTTATTCTAACAATTGTGATATACCAAAGGCAAATTTAAACACCAACGCAAAATGTAATTTATCAATATAAAACTATAATTCCTCAAATTTAAAACATTGTCCTGAAATGGGTTCATTTTTCATTTATGTACATTTTAGTACTTTAAAATAAATGTTTGATACAGATTTTCTCTGTTAACATTTTTTAACATTTTAACTTCAATCTAAATGCAACCTTAACGTAACAAGGCAATCACTATGTCATTACACGGCATGGGACTCGTTGTACTATTAAAGCCGTATATATGAACCGAAAACCGCAATTTTGCCCAGCTTAACTTAACGTAAGTACACTAGCAGATGTTTTGGCACTTAATATGCGCCGCCAAATTTCGGTGTGTCAAACTAAAAGGGTGTTTTTTTAGGAAAGCGGAACGATCATCCATTTTGATTTTGTCAGTTACTTTCAAAATAGATGAGAAAGAAATCGTTTGTGTCGGTGCAAACACATTTGCTGAGTTGTCTTCACGATGTGGTTAGGTTTTGATCGACATAGCTTCAGTCTAACATCAGGCCTTTTATTTTTATTGCTGTATTTCTTATAGCTGACATTGTACTAAGCTGAACGCCCATCACTCTGCTGGATGGGGCAGCACCAACACTAACACCAGAGGTGAGGCACTTTTACAATTTCTTCTAAGTAGGGACCTATTTATATGTAATAAAGGTAACCGCCCTACGTTCGCAACACGAATTAGACAAGAAGTTATTGATATAACAATCTGCACACAAGGTATACTTGGAATGGTTGATAAGTGGCACGTAAGCGAAGAGGCCTCATTATCGGATCACAGGTATATCCGCTTCAACTTGCAAGATGAGGCTGCAGAGGTCCTCTATCGCAATCCCGGGAGGACTGACTGGTTGGGATATAAGTCTGACCTTCAGTCACAGTTGGGATCGGTAGGCGGAAGGGTGCGATGCTTCACAGACATAGATCAGATAGCTTCTGACCTGCAGAATGCTATAATCAATAGCTTCCACGACAATTGTCCATTGCGACGGGGGAAGAGTCGAACCAATACTAAGTGGTGGACTGCGGACCTCGCTCGCAAAAGGGCTAATGTCAGGAAGCTGTACAATCAATGCAAAAGGAGCCGTATCTGGGAGTCCTGTGTAAACTGCAAAGTTTCCTGGAGGCAGTTTACACAGAAGGTAAATGAGTTAAGCGCGGCAGCTAGACTGCAACGTTTACTAGACTCAGGTCCAACCGGTCACTTGGGATCATTAAGGTCCCAGGGAGGTCAACACACTTCCGGGTCTAGTGATAGCCTCAAACTTCTCCTTGAGACTCACTTCCCTGATTGTATCTTTGAGAATGACGACACTGGAACGTCTGGTAACCATGAGGCAGGCTCACGGCCAAGAGCTTATCGTGGTGGCTGGCCCATTGCCAGAAGGATTGTCACTCTCTCTAAAACCAAATGGGCAATTTCTAAATTTACCCCTTTCAAATCTGCAGGAGGGGATGGAATCTTTCCGGCCCTGCTTCAACAAGGGCCGGAGAATCTCCTTACCCTTCTATGTGAACTATTCAGGGCGAGCCTAGCTTATGGGTACATACCACAAGTCTGGCGTCTCAACAGGGTGGTCTTCATCCCTAAAAAAGGGAGAGCGGACTATTCTGTCCCTAAATCTTTTCGTCCCATCAGTTTATCTTCGTTTCTACTGAAAACATTAGAAAGACTGGTGGAGAGGCACCTGAGAAAGGGAGTTCTCTCAAACACTCCCCTTCATCGCAACCAACATGCATACCAGCAAGGCAAATCCTGTGAATCAGCACTGCACCAACTAGTCAGTAGGATTGAGGATAGCCTGTGCGCCAAGGAATTGGCATTGTGCACCTTCATAGACATTGAAGGAGCTTTTGACAATGCTTAATTCACTGCGATGGTAAGTGGAGCACAGCGACGTGGCCTCGAGCCAGCTCTGTGCCGGTGGCTTAGGGCCATGCTGTGCTCCAGACGGATCAGGGCCGATCTCAATGAAGAATCGCTTGTGATCGCACCTACAAGGGGATGTCCTCAAGGAGGCATCCTGTCACCTCTACTGTGGAATCTAGTAGTAGATGGTCTACTTGAGGACCTTACTAACAATGGAATCTATGTCCAAGGATATACAGACGACATAGTCCTTATGGTACAGGGAAAATATACAAATGTTGTTATTGATATCATGAATACCAACCTTCAACATGTACACAACTGGTGTCAGGGAGAGGGACTGAAAGTAAATCCCTCTAAGACAGTAGTTGTACCATTCACTAGGAAAAAGAATCTAGAGTCTCTTTCTAGGCTGAAACTCGCATCCACACAGCTTGAGAGGTCAAAGACAGTTAAATATTTAGGACTGACTCTAGACCATAAGCTTACGTGGAATGATCATCTTAACAATATCCTGCACAAAGCAAAGTGGGCGCTCATGACGTCCAGGAGACTTGCAGAAATCTCATGGGGCGTAAAACCCCATATAGCACTATGGCTTTACAAAGCAGTTGTAAGGCCTCAAATCACTTATGGTTCATTAGTCTGGTGGACAAAGGTGAATCAGGTAACTGCCAAAGCCAAGCTTGAAAGCTTACAAAGGCTTGGCACAATCTTTGCAACCGGAGCATTCAGGAGCAGTCCCTCAGCGACCCTCGAGGTGGCTTTAGGACTTCTACCTCTTGATGTCCATATAAAAGCTGAAGCGCGTAAGTCAGCTTATCGGCTGATGGTTGCTGGCTTGTGGAGGAATGGCGCGTCTAACGCGAGCCATGGCGCCATCACTGAAGCTGTAAACCCAAGCGCTATTCTCGAAATGGTCTCCGACATAATGAGAACGGAGTTCGTATTCAATAAGCCATTCTCTGTTGACTTCTACTCCAGAGATGAGTGGAAATCGCAAGATAACATCCCAACAATAAGAAAGAGCTTTGTCTGGTACACGGATGACTCGCTTATTAAGGGAAGAACTGGATATGGAGTGTTTAGTCAATCCCCTAGAACTGCCCTTTGCGGCAGTTTGGGTCGGAACTGCTCCATATTTCAAGCCGAAATCTATGGTATCCTAGCCTGTGCCAACCTAGGCCTCACCAGAGGGTACCAGGGAATGAACATCTGTATAATGTCAGACAGTCAGGCAGCTCTTAAAGCTCTTGACTCCAACAGCATTTCATCCAGGCTTGTGTGGGAGTGCTTTAACACTCTCTGCAAGCTTGGATCACGCAACTTTGTGCGTCTTGGTTGGGTACCGGGCCACACAGGCATAGGTGGCAACGAATACGCCGACAGGCTTGCCAAAAGCGGAGCAAGCATGCCATACACCGGTCCAGAACCGAGTTGTGGTATAAGCATGTCAGCCGCTTACCAAAGTATAAACAAATGGTCCAGGAAGACACACCGCTTGCGGTGGCAGAGTCACCAAGGACAAGCACTCGGCAAAAGACTGCTCACTGATTCTAGCTCCGGCTTCACCAGATGGCTGATGGGGCTGGGCAGGGATCGGGTTAAGCAAGTGATTGCCTTGATCACTGGACACGGCCACTTCAGGAAACACCTAAACACTCTAGGTTTACGAAATGAGGACTCGGAGTGTAGACTCTGCAATAAGTCTGAAGAGACTGCAAAACACATAATACTGGACTGTGAGAGACTGGGAGCAAGGAGAAGGGCTCTTTTCGGTGATAAACAACCAGGCGACGAACCAGATGCTAGTATCGGGGAAAAGCTTCTTAGCCTAATTAAGGGCACAAAGATAGGCTTACCCCTCTAACATCAAAGGGGCACACAATAAGCTCAGGTTGACGTGTGAGGATCTGTAAATCCACCCCAATACCCTAAAGCAAAAAAAAAAAGAAAAAAAAGCTGAACGTTGCTCCTCTTCCACAATACACTTCAATGTATCGAACATAATATTTTACGAATAAAACTACATCACAAAAAAAATAACATTAATTTTAGTACACATACAGCAGCGATGGTGGGAAGGGCTGATTCGATGCGAATGTTGAGTTTAGCTCCAGTTCACCTTCCTCTTACGTGCATCATCTGAAATCTGATGCTGTTTCAGACTTTACTCCTGAAATCGTCTGAATGTTCGTCTGAAGGGATCCACAAATTAATTGGCGACGAAGAACGAAGTACAGTAGTGATGCAATCTAGGTGAAGAGGTATTCTCATTGTCTCATCAGGTGCACAATTGAGTACACTACGATGTTTTCTGACACGATCCTAAAGCACGGTGGAGCAACTGAGTTAGAAGTCAAGTCTGACGCAGCATCACGTAAGAGGAAGTGAACTGAAGCTAAACTCAACATTCGCAATTATTTTCGTCCTGTTATGTTTTGGCACATGGTTCATTCCAAAACCATGCGGGAATGTGGGATGCCGTTGCGCGCCGACGCAACGAATTCGGTTCGTACAGTCAGATACTTGAAATTGAATTGGCGTAAATGCAGTTCATGTCCATTTTAATAATATATTCGACATAATTTGCTAGTAAGTACTGTACGTTACTTTAGTAACTATTGAAAAATACAAAACTATCTAAATGTTGGTATCGCGATAAATTAATACAGCATATCTCCGTAACTCGATTAGATATAAAATTTATATAAACACTAAAATACAGCATTTTAAGAATATACTTGACAAAATTTAGTTGTAAGTACACTACTTTAGTAACTATAAAATATATGTGATTATATAGGGAAATATACATATATAAATAAGTTATTAAGTTAATTGTGTCGAATATATTATTAAAACTGACTTAAAATGCAAAATTGTAGTGTCTATGAACAATTTATGTTATGTTAAGAGTCAAGGGTTACAGAGATGTAGTGGTTGACGTATTAATATATTGCTACATGTAGGTTTATTAATGTGAACTGACTCCAATAAATATAGTATTCGTTTTCAAAAATATTGAGTTCTAATTAATCTTGTTAAAATTAACTGGATAATAATTGAGTGGCTAACGAAATGAAAGGACACTTGTTTTGACCAGACTATTTTTACGTGAGCAGTGGGACTGTCCTGTGGTAAATAAAACAGCTTACGTCTGCTAACTTCAGCCCGGCGTTTGACGTTATGACGTTGGTTTTTTTCTCTATGCCATGTACACATTCATTATTAAAAAAAAACTCTCCCTGTTAAGGCACGTGGTTGACAAGTAAACAAAAATATTGTTAGACTATAGATTCATTTTACGCTGTGGCTATATGGCCGGCTACCGTCTGTAGATTAGACAGACGGGCGATGAGTGGTGACGTCAACCGTGACGTAACGAAAGGGCAGCCATAACTGTCACCTTTACACCAGTGCCTTAGAAATATAAAAAACACAATTTGTAGACTATTTTATTAATTGCATATTACGCATTGCTAATGTATTGAACGTTAATGTAATAAAAGTGTACGCTTAAATAAATTAAAAAGAAGAAATATACAACTAAAAATAAACCATGTACCGTACCAGAATCTACTCTTCGTAGTTTATTAAGATATAGTTTTGTTTCTCGCAATTTTAACGGAATGTTTCAATTAATAGTCATTAAGAGAAATCATAATTAATTATAAATAATTCTTGTCATATTAAATATGTTTGTCATTTAATAGCAAAAATAACTAGAACATTTGTTTTATTTACTAATAACACTCAAATGGTTATGATTTCATTGTATATTGTATGTAAGTGGTAAGAGGGAAATTAGTCTCTCGTCTTGAGATATTTGAAAATTAATTCTTCCATTTACCGATTAAAAAATAGTTTTTATTATTAATCACATGTATTATCGGACTTTTATCAGGACTGTAGGTTCTTATAGAAGGGATATTGGTACAGTTTAAAGTATATAGCAAACCTCGAATCACTTATTCTTAATTGAATATGGTCCGTATTTTCTTTATTATTGATAAAAGTTTTCAACTGGTCAAAAGAACTAAACTTTCTACAACGCGCCATTTTAATAACAATGCACAGTGCTAGAGCTACTTCAAAACCTTTGGCGTCACAGTCTGTGACGTATAGTCGTTCCCGTTCTTTGAAAACCAAGACCGGTGACCGGGCATATAGCCACTCCGTTCATTTTATATAAGTAATTTACTAGAAAAGTTGTGTGAAGTGAGGTTAGAAAAGAAAGCATTTAGGTAAGATACTAACAATATGTTTGTTTGATATTTTGTTAAAAAATAAAACTAGTACTTACTAAATTTTAGTTAATTTTAAACGATTCTTAAAGATGTTAGGTAAGTTTGTGTTATATTGATATTTGGGTTAACCGTGTTACTAATTGGTCTAGTTTAGGCTAGTTTCTGTTTATACTTTCTTTGGTAAGTTGCAATTACCAGTTTCAAAAGACATGTTTGTGACAGACTTTTACAGTAACACTAAAGTAGAATAGAATTTACAAAAAATCTTTACTGCATATATTCTTTTAGAACTAGGGTATTTATTTACAATACCGTGACCATGAAAAATGGACTTTTTTTTCATGGGTTGGGCATTTATAGCCAAGTGTTATTATCACAGGTGCATATAAACTGGGGGGAAAGTATATCATTGTATTATATTGATGCCTTTCGGGCATTATTGCATTAAAGATGGAAAATAACCGACAAAATTTTGTCGAACAACACTTGGAGGGTTAAGGATCAGGGGCATCACGTGATCTGGGATTCGACTTTTGCAAGCTCGAGTTAATTTTTTTTTCTAACAGAGCAAGCAGTGCGCAGCACTGCGCAGCGGGCAGGCATCGTTGACAGGATTAACGTCATCATTTCAGTAAAATTGCCAGAGGTACTGTCAAAAACAGAGTTTTCAGAGGATTTCAAAAATCGTAACTCCTTTGATTTTCGTTGCCGACGAATTTTTTCTTCACTATTGTTTTCAGGAAAAATTGTAGTTTTCAGGAAAAAAAAATGAACATACCTTTCCATGGTCACGATTTTGTAAATTGATACCAGAACTAGAATAGAGAAGGTCATAAATATCTGTTACAATTTGTGTATTTGTTGGTGTTTGTCAAAAATGGTGTGTCCTCTATTGAACAAACTCATCAATAGTGTAGGTTGGACGCTCCAGCAGCCAGCTTCTTAAGGAAGTTTTGAAGGTTTTCTCTAGCAATCCTAGGGATTCGGGTAGAATGTTGAAGAACATTGCTTCTCGATATGAAGGTTTCTTCTCAAATAGGTTGAGATGTAGGGATTCTAAAGTATCAAATGATTGTCATAAGCGATATATAAACCGGGCCCGCTTATTGTACTCTGCCTGCTCTTTGTGTTTTGTTGTCCCCATTAGACATTTTGTATTAGAGTTCCATGAATTTGGTTACAACAATGGAGTTACTTTCTGCAAGTATATTAGTTTTACTTGGATACAATATTTGTATTGGTGCTCTGTATAATTGTGTTAGAATGAAAAGTTCAGATATTGTGTCATTTTTAGTTAGACATGGAATTTTTACATTTCTTTTCTTTGTGGCATCCATTGTTGTCTATATCCTCCTCTTCATTAGATAATTTTTAAGATATAATCTGTATATGTGTGTGTGTTTTTTTTCTCTGCTTCAGTAGTATTTGCTATTTTTCTTATGATTGTTTCTTGTGTAGGCCAGTTGTCTCCCGGGTATGCCACTTTTCCAAAGTCAGATCACGTTGGACTAACTGAGCGCTTGAATTTTGGTATTATCTTGAGGGTGTTTTCTTTTTTTTTGCCAGAAGTGCCTGCACTGATGGCTAAGGGTGTATCGGATCGGTACCATTCCGACGTAATTTCAGTTATTATTTAGGTTATCATTCTTTTAATATCTCTTGTACTACACCTCTATACCTTTATTTTTTGTTTTAAAGTTGAAATTTTGACAAATACTCTGGCTAAAGTAAGTAATTACCGATGTTGGCATGGGTAAAACCAGAAATAAAGCAACTTACATCGTTTCTAAAGTCGTACAACTTGTTCAGTTGCAGGAATCGTCTACAAAGAATAGTTGTGTTTTGAAATTGCTTCTTCCAGAAAACGTTTAAGTGGAACTGAAAGTACTGTGTAGTACTCAACGGTTTTAAAAGCCAGTTTATAGTGATAGGTACATTAGTTCCTAGTACAGTGGAATCCCACTAATCCGAACTAATTGTGACCGAACCCAGTTCGGATTATGTGATAGTTCAAATTAGCTGGCATGACAGAAAAATACGGTTTTAAGCATGAGAATGGATATATTTTGTTATAAAATTATCAACATTGTTTATCAAAACATTTTTTTTGTCTGTTGTACTGTATTACATGCAATAGATGTGTTGAACTGCAAATAGCCTACTAAGTATAGTTAGAAAGTTACAGTACACCGTAGTTCACTTTTGTAGCGCACATTGGACAAGTCTACTCACTAAGGACCATGCTGTACTCCCCTTCCTTTGTCGCCCAAAAAATACAAACACTGACTCATAGTCATCGATTCCACCGTTGTGATTATTTGCATAATAAAAGTGTGGAAGGTAATTGTTGTGGCGAGTAAGCGAAAGTATACCACCGTTACTATTAAAGATTAAGACACACTTCGTGCAGTCACTCAAGAATCGATGGAGAGTGAGGAGAAAGAAAGTGAACCTGTGTAATAAAGGTGTGTTGGTGTCACGCCGATTGTGCAGCAGTGCTTGATCGTGCACTACAATACCTAGATCAACAGGCTACTGCTACAATGTTGATATCATGTTTATGACATATGGCAAAACGGTACTTTGGGATTATACCGACCACACCAGTATGAAGAACACAAAAATAGAAATTTATAGAAACAAACATGATAGAACGAAAAAACAACTCTTCAATTACAAAATTACAAACTTACAAGCATTTCCAGGTATTGTGATCGGTATTGTTGTCGCTGTTATCTTATCTTTCTCGAGAATCCTGATTACGGCAGGGCCCGCGCGGCATCACGTGATTTGCACGGTACATAATTACCTTTCCATTACAATTCAATTTATATTTCTGATTAGCCCCTCTAGAATTTGATATTTTACTGATAGGTACTATCTCGAGGGATGTTTTTCTTCCGTTGACATCAGCGCGGGGCAGCGTGATGGCCGGAGGCACTCGCATTTTGGGTGGCGGAATGTGATCAAGAATAAAAACAAGTTTTGAGTGTTTTTTAAATAAAGAGTTTAGTTTGGTAAATGTTTGTTTTTGTTGAATTTTTGTGTTTGGAGAAATGTAGAGGTAAAACACGGAAGTACAACAAAGCGATGCACCAGCTGAACGGGCGGCGAGACTCTGCAATCACGTTATCTACTAGACGCTCGACTTTGACCTCTGTCTGAGGATGGGGAGGGGTTTGCGATAAGACAATTCCTGTTTTATATTGATGAAATATTGTTCTACGCTAATCTAGTAATCAGTAGAAACGAAATGTGAAATAACGATTTCATGTCTGGGTGTGGTCGGTATAATCCCAAAGTACCGGCAAAACAACATGTCATCCATTAGACTCTCTTCTAATTACTGAATTCATGTCTTTTAACAATTAACAGTGTACTCAACAATAATATCAGTACTGTACATCCACATTTTGTTTGATTTCACTTCTTATTTTAACTCGTACTTTACCTATAAGTTTCAATTTGGTACTGTATTTAAAATTCATTATTTATATACTGTACTGCAACATACGCAATTCGTCCTAATAAAATACTGTACACATATTTAATAAAAGTTTTTTTACGAAATGATGCAACCATTTTCATTTTTTAGGTAATTAGTTGCTGTAACTGTGCATTATCGTTATAAATAAATATAAGAATTTTCGGTACTTTGGGATTATACCACACCCGCATGAAGAACACAAAAATATAAATTTAAAGAAACAAACATGATAGAACAAAAAAAAACTCTTTAATTACAAAATTACAAACTTACAAGCATTTCCAGGTATTGTGATCAGTATTGTTGTCGCTGTTATCTTATCTTTCTCGAGAATACCGAATACGGCAGGCCGCACAGCATCACATGATTATTTAAGTTTTTTTGCACGGTACATAATTGCCTTTCCATTAAAATTTAATTTATATTTCTGATCAGCCCCTCTAGAATTTTATATTTTACTGATAGGTACTATCTCGAGGGATGTTTTTCTTCCGTTGACATCAGCGCGGGGCAGCGTGATGGCCGGAGGCACTCGCATTTTGGGGTGGCGGAGTGTGATAAAGAATAAAAACAAGTTTTTAGTGTTTTTTTCAATAAAGAGTTTAGTTTTTGTTTGGTAATGTTTGTTTTTGTTGAATTTTTGTGTTTGTAGAAATGTAGGGGTTAAAACACGGAAGTACAACAAAGCGACGCACCAGCTAGGTAAATCAATAGGTTTTACTGATATTTGAACCTGTTATCATAAAATATTTTTATTTGGTTTTAGGCTGAGGTTATTTAAACAATAACAATTGATGTTCATAATGTTTAGTTTTAAAGTATTTCATATTATTTAAAGCTACTTAATGTAAAAATGAATATTTGTAAACAAAAATTGAAAATGATGTATGAGTTGTAATATTTGGAACCTTTTAGGTAACACACTCGCAGAATAAATAGTCCTTACAAATACAGATCCATGTTGGGTAACATAGTAAATGAGTCTTGAACAAACACAGCAATATGTTTTTACTGTATATAATGATCATTGACGACAGTCTTTAGTCTAGTTTCAGTTTCAACAGATATGCTATGTGTAACGCAATGAGGACAGTTATATACATTGGCAGTTGACCCTGCAAACTGTAACTATCAGTAACAGACAACGGTTACGACCTGAAATCATTATCTGAGCGCAGTTGTCCAAAACAACTGTTATACAGTATTTTACCCATCCATATTGAGATGATGTTGTATGAGGAAGTTGCTCCTATGTCTGTTGTCGTAGTTGTGACAACCACCTTGCAAGCCGTATTTTTATTGTAAAGAAAATTGTCTCTTGAATATAAGAGTCCTACAACAGTTAGGATTCTTAGTTCCTTGAAGGCTGCTCAACAAGTGCCCAATGGTTTTAGTCCTTTTTGCTTTGCTGTTTTTCTCTGTCGACTATGGCTTTCATGGATGTTGGCAAATTCTTCTTTAAATGCATTCTTTCAGCATCAGAAGGAGTAGCTAAAATAAGTTAAGTTTCTGGAGTAGAAAGAGGAGTGCCACTTTTTAGGAATAAAGTACAAAAATGTTGTGGTAGTAAAAGGGTTAATTATTTAAACCCTTAAGGGTTAATTTTTAATGTAAGAAAAAAATCTGACATAGGTTTGTAGATCTTCTGTGACGTATCGACTGCAAAAGAATTAATGACAATGCAGTAAAACGTTTATATGTGTATATTTATCATTGTAATATTTTTTGTTAAGTTTCAGGTTACTAAACTTAAATATGGAGATTGAACAAGAAAGGAGGGTCTTGGCAAGACTAAAATCCGAGACTGGAGATGTAACAGGAAATCTGCTGGATTTGCCATTATATGTGAATGTTGAACACCTCACATTAATCTGTAACAGTCTTTTGCAACAGGTAAGAGTCACGTATCTTAGTTTATTCCTAGTAACTTATTCCTAAAACTGGTATGGAAATTTCTATACTTTGGTATTATTCATATGCCACTAATTTTAGGAGAGTTTTACTTACGTGGGCCTAAAAACTACATTATTAGAAAGACTAGTACTTGACTTACTGTGAAAATTACATGACATGAGGATCGGTTCTTGATCTCTGCTTCCTAAAAAGAAGAGATGTCGGCAAGTAGTAGACCACTCTTTTTCTGTATACTTCATGTTATTAAGGTATATAAGTAGGTTTAGATTAGATTATCATAAATAGTATGTTACTTCTAGTACCGAAGTTAAAGATAACCTTTACTAGTGCTCATGTGATTTTAGCTTGAATTTAGGTACTATCTCAATGGATGTTTTCCCTTTTTTCACCAGAAGTGCAGTATGGTGCCGAAGCCTGTGCTAATGGCCAGGGGTATTTCCGAACAGTACTTTCCTGACCTCATTTCACGTCCCAGATAGCCAACTTTTCAATGTCAGATTACATGATCTGAGGTTGGGTAAGTACTGATCGGAAATGGTCCTGGCCATCAGTGGCGGCTTCGGTGGCGCCTCCGGTGCCACCCCACACTTCTGACTAAAAAAGGAAAACATCCCTCGAGATAGTACCTAAATTCAAGCTCAGGTCAAATGAGTGTTTTGTAAATGTCGACTTGAACTTAGATAATAAATATGGACAGAGTGGCCTCCTTCTCGCCAACATTGCTACCTTTCGGAAGGGAGAAAACAAGAACTGATCGTCATAATGACATGTAATTTTCACAGTAAGTCAAATAAAGTCTGTTCTTTCTAATAATAATATAGGGTTTCAGGTCCTGGTAAGAAAAACTGTTAAAATACAGGCTAGTGGCCTCCGTATAATAGCAAAGAACCAAACTTTCTTATAAATCTGCATTATTTTAGGCTTACTGGTAGTATTTTGTCCAAAAAAATGGTTTTAGCCTCAACTAACGCACAAACTTAATAAAAGTAAGTATTAAAATATTCAAAAGTAATAATGCTTGGTATTTCTGTTTGAAAATTTACAAAGATTCAGATGGTTGACTCTTTTGTATGGTGGTTTCTTTTGAGAACATGTAAACAAGGAGTTTCATCCATTTTGATATGGGAAATTTCATGTGGGAACGACTTTAGGTATATCACGGAATGCATGATTCTTTTTCTGAACAAGAACAATTTCAAAACACGTGTTTTTAATTCTTCAGTCCCGTATGAGTTTCTAAACTTTGTTTGCATTGTTTCAGTATGCAACTAGTTCAACCGGTTTTGCCTGGGAGGACAGTTTTTCTCGTAGGCCTTTATTATAGCTTGCTCTACTATTTGTGCAGACCTTTCTAGTTCAAATTCATTTTTCTGAAAGGGTCCTATTTCTTCCAACTCTTCTGCCAGGGACTCTCTGTAACCTCTCCAGTTGGTCGATTTAGGAACCCTGTGGGTCACGTATCTTTCCCCTATCTCCTCTATGTCAAACCTAATTGGACAGTGGTCCGATAGTGAGGCCTCCTTGGAGACGTGCCACCTTACTATATTTATGTTTTTGAGTCCTGTAGATAGGGTTATGTCTAGGACTTCTTTCCTATTTCTAGTTATAAAGGTTGGGCTTGACCCTCTATTCTCTAACACTAGATCATTGCTGAACATAAACTGTAGAAGTTCCTCACCTCTCTTGTTTGTGTTCGTACTTCCCCAATACGTATGGTGAGCATTGCAGTCGCAGCTGAGAATGAGGGCCGAGCCTCTGTCTCTGCAGCTCTGCAATAGTCTTTCTAATTCTTTCGGTGGGCAGCTTGTTGACGGGTTGGGGAAGTAGGCTGAGGCTATAGTAACCTCTCTGTCCCCTTGCAGTGAAGCCACCTTCACTGTAGCCGCCACCAAGATCTCTTGTTATTAGATCTGTAATCGGAAAGACTGTTATTAGTTTTGAAGTTAGAATACAAGTTCTTGGGTTTTCAATTGTTCGATCATAAATGAGATTACCTACCTGAGTTGTCAGTCCTCTGATGCAACCTCTATTGATCCAAGGCTCCTGGATTAGGGCGATATCCAGGCCTGTTGAGATAAACCTTCTTCCCAAGATGTCAGTTGCGCCCTTTGCATGGTGTAGGTTTATCTGTATTAGGCGCATACTTACGCCTTTTTCCCACCTCCCCCAGGTGGTCCATCCCCGTCTCTTCTTTTGGATTGCTTGGAGACTTTGTCCCCTTTTCTTCCTCGAGCCGAGACGGATGGTCCTTTGAGAGAAGGTCCCCTCTTCAAGAAGAGAGAACAGGTTGGTCTTTCATCTTCGACGACCGCTGCACTGGCTTGTAGAGTAGACCTTTCAGGTAAGGTATGTACAGATTGCTCTGACACCTTCGTGGCCTCCTCCACTTCCATCTCTTCAGCGGTCCTTTTTTCTGTGGTAACCGTCTCAGATTTCTCTGTAGTCCCCTCTTCCCTTGTGGGTTGTTCTATGTTTCCTTGATGTTTCTTTTTCAGTCTAAGCTGAACTTTTCCAAACTTGTAGCGCAGTCGACTGCCAGGGTGAGTAGGACAGACTTCCCCTCGTCGCTTCTCCGCAGAACGTTCCATTCTCCGACAGATAGCTCTTTGTTTTGTCCTTTTAGGAGCTTCATTATCTTTTCGGTTGTATCGAGTATACTATCAGGAAGATAGACAGTCGCAATTCTCGCACGAGGGATTTCTTCCTCTGGTACTATCCTTAGACTGGCCTCTTCCCAAGGCTTTAGGGAGTCTTGCTTTCCTGTAAGCCATTCTGCTGTTTCAGTGTTTTCGCAGGTGAAGATTAGAACCCCTTGTCTCCTGTTGATACCGTAGAATCTTGGAGAGTAGGGACCCTCCTGTTCTTCCACGATAGCTTCCAGGATGAAGCTCTGGATCTTCTCCATCTGTTTCGGTTGTGAGTAGGGTCTCGGGAAAGTTGGAGTGCAAAACCCCTACCCTTATACCAGCTACCGCTTGTTTGTAGGAAGGTTTCTGGGGTTGTCCAGATTGCTCCTTGTGTTCCCCTTGATTTCCTTCGTTCTTGTTTTTCTTCCTCTGATGGGCCTCCGGAGTGGATCCATCAGAGTGAGGTCTTTTCGGTTTCTTTCCCTCTTTTTGTTTGTTCAATTTTTTATTTCTTTCTTCTGGAATTGGTTTTAAGAAACAAAACGAGGAAATTATTAAAATGGGCAAAAAGGACAGACGATTGGCTCCCTTATCTACAGGCCCAAAATGAATATAAAAAAGAACTTAGAACGAATAAAAGAAGAACCTGGAGGAATTTCTGCAAAAATATTAACAGTCTTCCCGAGGCATGCAGGCTTCAAAAAACTCTCCAAACGGAGCATATAAATCCTATGGGGACTCTAGTAAAGGACAATGGAGACCTAACAATGAACAGGAAGGAGACCTTACAACTACTTCTGGAGACACACTTCCCGGGGGGTCAGCTAACTCGTAATGAGGATACTTATTCTCTATATGGGGGGGGGGGATCCAGTCGGGAGGTGGCAAAAGCCAGACAGTTGTCTAACATACTATTCACACACAAAAGAATTAAATGGGCGATAAGATCGTTCAAGCCATGTTAAATCTCCTGGGGCGGATGGAGTTTTTCCAGCCCTTCTTCAAGAGGGGCTGGATATTCTATTAAATACCCTTAGCATTCTATTTAGAAGCAGTTTCGCCCTAGGATATATACCAAAGAACTGGAGGATGCACTAGTGGTGTTCTTGCGAAAAAATGACGGATCCAACAAAACCCAGTTCGTACAGACCCATAAGCCTAACCTCCTTCATGGTGAAAACTATGGAAAAAAATAATAAATAGACACATAAGGGACGTAATATTACTGGAACACCCACTTAGTCCCACACAACACGCATACATAGAAGGAAAATCAACCACCACTGCTCTCCACAGTTTAGTGAGAGAGGTGGAGAATACCTTCGAAAAAAAGGAAGCCCTAGTCAGCGTCTTTATGGACATTGAAGGAGCTTTCGACCGAATAGCATATCAATCCATGAAGACTGCGATGGAACATTTTGGAGTTTCCCCAGACGTAGTCAAATGGATAGTAGCCCTCCTAAAAAGCAGACAGGTAAAAGCCAAGTACGGGGACGAATCGGCTGCGATCACGGCCCAAAGAGGTTGCCCCCAGCTTATCTCCTCTCCTGTGGGCGATGGTAGTGGATGATCTCCTAAGAAAAGCAGAGAAGAGGGGGATAAGGCTACTATGTTTATGCGGACGACCTAGTGCTTATGATTAAAGGGAAAAACATAGGCAGGCTGGAACGCCTAATACAAACAGAACTGAACTTCATAAGCAACTGGTGTCATGGGGAAGGTCTGCGGATCAACCCATCAAAAACTAATATGATAATACCTTTACCAGGAAAAGGAAATTCCAGCTAGCAAAACCGGTCCTGGAGGGAATCAGCATTAACCAAACAAAAGAAGTGAAGTATCTGGGTTTAATCCTGGATGAGAAGCTCACTTGGAACTCCCATATTAGAAACAAGACATCCAAAGCAATAATGGCCCTTGGGGCCTGTAAGAGACTCTTTGGATTTAAATGGGGACTTAAACCCAAAATGATATATTGGATTTATGAAACCATAGTAAAACCAATGGTCACATATGCTGCTCTAGTGTGGTGGCCGAAGGTCGAACAAACAACAGCTGCAAGAAGGCTACAGAGTCTCCAGAGGTTAGCTTGCTTAAGCATCACGGGAGCAATGAGCTCCTGCCCAACACTAGCAATGGAAGCGGTTCTGGGTTATACTCCTCTTGGCCAGGAAGTGATGAGAACAGCGATGAGCGCAATGAAGCTTCTAGGAACAAAGGTAATAAATGCTACCTCCCTAGAAGGTCACATGAAGATATTGGAAAATTTTCCTGAGGCTGAAATGCTAACCAAAGTATCTGATACTATGGTTAACAAATACTCCTTTGAAAAACCATATACGGTCTCTATCGGAAGTAGGGAGGAATGGATTAAAAGGGAGGCCTACCCTAAAAAAGGAGTCCTGAAGTTTTACACTGATGGTTCACTCCTAGACTCTAGGGCAGGATATGGAATACATGGACCTGGAGTTGACATGGCTGTGCCCCTAGGAAGACATGCCTCAGTTTTTCAGGCGGAGGTCATTGCAATAGATTCATGTTCTAGAAGACTCACACAGTTGGGGACAAAAGGATTATCATACCTAATACTCTCTGATAGTCAGGCTGCACTGAAGGCACTGGATACCTGTTCGATTGATTCGGAAAGCGGTCTGGGAATGCAGGAATGCTCTAGCAGAGCTAGCAACAAATAACAGAGTAACACTCGGCTAGGTGCCGGGTCATGAAGGAATTCATGGGAATGAAAAAGCGGACATCCTCGCCAAAAAAGGGAGCAGAATCCACATTGGTGGGGCCTGAGCCAGGTTGTGGAATATCCTTCTCCAACATTAAAGCTCTGGTTAAAAGATTGGGAAAAGAGGGACAAGATACAAGAATTGGAGCAGAGCCTCGGGTTTAAGAATATCCAAAATGTTTATCTCTCCTTATGCAAAAGGGTGGACAGCTCTCCTAGACCAGAGTAAGGAGGATATAAGACTGATATTAGGAATGTTGACAGGACATGGCCCTCTGAGGAAGCACCTTTTGAAGGTAGGCCTTAGTCGGAGCAGCGAATGTAGACTCTGTGGGAGAAGAGGAGGAGTCAGCAGAGCACATTTGGTTGGATTGTCCTGCCATCGTAGAGACTAGGAAAAGATACTTGGGAGCATATCTCCTCAGCCCCAAGGACATCAGAGAACAGGAGCCCTTAAATCTGATTGGTTTTTGCAAAAGCCTCGGTTTTTGAGGGCACAAATTAAAGTAAGGGAGGCGCAAAGGTCCTTTTAGGACTAAGTGCGGGGACAAAGTGTCCTCTTCCCTCAGAAGGAAAAAAAAAAAAAAAAAAAAAAATATGCAACTAGTTGTAAATATTTTCTTGTTTCTTTTTCTGTTACTATTGAGTTTTGATTTTAAAAACTGCTATGATGTTTTTGTTTGATAAAGTAGGTCGTGGATGAGTGTCCATGATGAACTGATTTAGTTAATATAGTATAAAAGTATATAGTATATAGTATTTATAGTATAAAGATTTGTTTTGTGAAAAAAGAGAAAACTATTCATATTTTCTCATTTGATTAAAAAGTTTGAACTAATTTGAATTGAAGTAATTGTTTTTTTTACTTCTCCATGCTTAACGCTCGAAACTGGCAGTACCTGCTCCTGTACTGTCACACTTTTTTATAACCATTTGTAAGCTTTTCATCAAACTATTATATACCTCTCAAAATTCGACAAATATACAAATTATTATTTTAAATTGTTTTCAGGATATTTCAAGGAATATTCATAATACATTATTTTTATTATTATTTTCTTACTTTATAAATAATTTGGTGTGTTAAAATTGCTTGATTTCCTTTTTGAATTTTTTTATCAGTTTGCAATATTTTGTCATATTTGTATAAAAGGTTTATACAAATTCCAAAAAAAAGAAGTACAATTTGATCATTACCAAAAATATGTAGGTTTAGCTATTCTAATTAGAGAAGTTTTACTTTTAACAATTTTGTAATATAATAAATACCATAAATATGGTAGTTGCCAGTTAGAGGGTTAAAGAACCTTTTTGAACACATTTTTATTTGAAATTCATTAAAAATTTGTTATATCGCAATACTTTTGAAATTACTATATATTTAACTCTCTGTTGCGTGTGAAATGTCAAAAAAAGTTGATTTGAAACAAAACATTAGACTTATTTAACTGCATTTAAAAGTTGCCTGTAATGTATTGGACAATATTCAGGGTGCTTCACACAAGGAGTCTTATATATTATAATTTAATATTCTTGCTTAAATAGTTCTCAAAAAAATAATGGGGATAGACAGGTCATGATGTGGTTTGAACACCCCGACTGCGATAAAACCATTTCCTATTAACATTGGAACATTAGCATTGAACAATTTAGTTGCAACCATTTACATGTCTAAATAAAGTTCATATGTGTTTTAACTTTAAGCAAATAATTTGTTTGCAGGAGGAGAGTACAGTTTACGCGCGTTCTACGTGAATGATAAAGAGTTGACAAAGAGCCTAGACAGTGTGTTGGACCTGAACAGCCTTAACACCGAAAGTGTGGTTGATATTGTGTACCAACAACAGGCTGTGTTCAAGGTCAGAGCTGTCACCAGGTGCACAAGGTAAGGGAGACGATTAGATCGAATAGATATATCCTTATAGACATCCTATAGACATTTGTCTGCAGCTGTCATAAAGAAACATTTTATTGTTTGGTGTCAGCTTTTGTTATGTTTCAAGTTATAAAGTTTTAAGTTATGATTTTCAAACAGTATATAGACATAGAGTGTGGAGAAAATCCTGCTAAGAAATCAATACAAATTTTAAAGCTTAAAGCTGTATTAGCAATAATTATTCAAGTGAATAAATGTAATAAAATAACTCACTTAATTTTTATAGCTCACAGAAACATGTTTTTGATAACAACATGAAAACTTGAGTTCAACTGTTAAATACATCATACTAAAAATAACTCAGACTAAAAAAGTCTTTTTGATTGATAGAAAAAAATTTGTAAAAACTAATATTAATTTTAATAAAACTATGCTCTTCAGTGTGTTGATTGTTCTTGACGTCTGTGGTTTTTCCGGTTCCATTTTCAAGATTACCAGATCCCAACCGAAAACCATAACTGGTTGCTTGGGCAATGATTGTACCACCAGTCAAGGTTTAGCTTCTATCTCTGAATGGGTCTGTGAAGCTGACCTGAACTGTCATTCCCAGCTCTGATAAGGGAACAAACTTCGCCGGGTTGACTTGGAGTTGATAAGAGCTATCTGACAAATAAACTGGATCGATAAACCAGGGTCCTATAGGTCAGTTGGAAAGATCATTGCCAGTATCTGATATCGCCAGATCAAATCTCAGCATAGTTGTTATATTTTTGCTACCCTTCTTATAAAATATATTGAGTACCATTTCATTACTATTCATGATATTTTGTGTTATATCAGAACTAACACATAAGTACTTGATTATACGAAAATGTATAATAATAATCCTTCGATTTGGTTTCACAAGAAAGTCACGTGCAACTTGTTTGTGGTTTCATCAAACAGCAATAGTAGGTATCCCAAGTGAGCTGGTTTCACAAGAAAGTCATGTGCGACTGTTGTGGTTTCATCAAACAGCAATTGAAGGTATCCCAAGTGAGCTGGTTTCACAAGAAAGTCATGTGCGGCGACTGTTGTGGTTTCATCAAACAGCAATTGAAGGTATCCCAAGTGAGCTGGTTTCACAAGAAAGTCATGTGCGACTGTTGTGGTTTCATCAAACAGCAATTGAAGGTATCCCAAGTGAGCTGGTTTCACAAGAAAGTCACGTGCGACTGTTGTGGTTTCATCAAACAGCAATTGTAGGTATCCCAAGTGAGCTGTCTGCATGTTCAAGACATCTATTCGGGATGGCTGTGTGGCACGAAAACTATTAAAATAAAACCTCTCTCTAAAATCACACATTGAAGTGTGATGAAAAAGTATTTGTAAATATAAAAGGTCATCATGGAACAAATGAACAAGAAGAAAACATTCTTTTTTGCGAAGAAGAAAATATTTTTTAGTATAAACTAGTATAAGTATAACAACTGGAATTATTAGTAGCAAAGTAGCAATAATAACAGATAAAATAAAATCTGCTCATGCTTATGCTCAGAAAGGAAGCTGACGAGTACTTGCATCAGAAATCAAGAGGACATGTATTATTATGATCTGGAAAATAATGACTGTTGTGGTTTCAAAAAACAA
>NW_025780290.1:0-23106 GCF_021130785.1 Homalodisca vitripennis | reverse complement strand
TGCGTATATATATATTATATATATATAAGGGGAGTTTATTGCGTTAACCAGCGAGAGAAAGATTTACGCTTGGAACTACCAAGCACCACTTCATCCACTTATCTTCACACATTTGTACCTAAAATAAAATTTCAGCTATAAAAGTAAGTATAGTTTGACCTATTTTTGTTAAATATTTTGCACTCAATTTCTTTCTTATATTATAAAAATAAAAACACTAAATCAGTTATTAATACAGTGATTTTTTGAAATCAATCTCAATTTTACGTAAATTTCGCCTTCCCCACAACAAATCATATGAAAACAGTTTTCTACGTCGACTTTGTTCCAAAATGATACAGATTGAAATATAAAAATAATGTATTTTAATTAATTTTAGTTAAAACTTTAAAAAATTGGTTTTTACAATTTACAAAGAACATGATAAAATAAATTTAATAAAAACGGTTGATTTTTGAAAAAATTCCTTTCTATAATTGTTATTTTATTGTGTTCAGGAAATAAATAATATATATTTTATAAACCTAAAAAGTTAAACATTTTTAAATTTTATAATTGGTATCCTAAGGCACTATATGCATAATTCTGTGCTTATTGGATGAGCGTTAGTCAAAACCTGTTTACGTTCTGAGAGCTTGAAAGTAGTATTTTACATTTAAAACTGAATAATCTTATTAAAAGATTGTAAAATTCGGAGGGCCGAGTTTAAAAGATATCTCGCAGGAATTAATTGTAACTATAAGACTTATCAATATGAATAGGTCTTTGTATAAATAGGGAAAAATAAATTCTAATATAAAAAATTATGTCCGTATATAGCCTTTGGGATGTATTTTAAAAAGTTGACAATTTGATTCTTTTGCCAGGTTAATGTAAATATTTGATTTTCTTGTTTTGTTTTTCTGTCTAATTTGACATATACGAGAATGATGATAAGTGCTCATGGGATCTTTAAAAGTGTTTGGCATGCAACCGTGTTTCACTGGATCTTCTTTTTGGTACGTACTCCCATCTGCTGTTAACTGTTAATAATTCATAACTCAAATAATAATAATAATAATTATAGTTTAGTTTCCAGAAATATAAGGGAATAACTTTGTTTATTAGTTATTTTGTTATAATATATTATTCTCCTAAAAACCTGCAGTGACATTTCCAAATACTAATTAAGGTAAAAACAGTCCAAGGGTTGTTAAAATGTTATGGGATAGCATAACATTCAATATATGTACAAAAGTCTTTTAATACGTTCATATAGTTTTATGTTGTATAAGTTAAAACATACGGGAATGATTTGAAAATAATTTACTAACTATGGTACTAACTAGATCTATTACAAATTAAAACTATCTAAAACTAAAGATATAAACACTTTCCGTATAGTACGAGTGTATCTATAGACGTACCTTCAAATAATATAAGATTTCCACATATGAATATTACATCATATTATTGTTTAATGAGGAAAATGAACATACTTAGAAGTGTATGATTTAATTTTAGGATAGTGATAGACAGAAAAAGAATCCCCACGAATAGCAAATTAATAAATGACAAATTGTATTTTTGACGCACTTCTGATGTACTTGTTAAGATTCGACTGATCATTAACAATTAATAACAACTTTCAGTTGAGCTATCCACGCTTACTGGATACTGTGGCTAGTAATTCCTACCAGTATTGATGTAAATTTTTTTTAATTATATTTTCTGGGATAAAGTATATTGTATTTATTATTGACATAAATGTAATGAAAAGCGCTTTGGTAAGAATATACATTTGGACCGTTTTTAAATCACTTTCTATGCTGCATTAGCATTTGATTTGTTCTCGCTGAATAAGAAAATATAAAATACATCTGCCTAAAAAAACTCCTTAAGTAAAAACTAGTTCTTCAATGTATTTTTATTTCTCTCTCTTGTAGGATATATCTGGAGCCGGTAGTATTTACAGGGCATAAAACACATGTTTGTAGTATTTTACTTTTTTGGGCAATGAAGATTTAAAAAAACATATAATTCTTACTGGAAATTAATGTATCTGTTTCTCATGGTTAGCGGAAATCTATAACTATGATATGATCATAACAATTTTTGAGAGTACCCATATTCCATATTTTATCGTTCTAGAGCATCGGAAGATTGTTTGTTGAGGTTTCACACAGGTTAAACCTCATATCGGGTTGGTTGATTTGCATGGATAATTGTTTTAATTATATTAAGAGTATAATGCAAATGTTTGTCACACTTTATATTAGTGTGACGTCGTAAACTTTAAAAACAAAGTCATAGTTTTTCTAAGTGTGGCAAACCTCGTTTAGGTGCAATGCATATTCGATTTGAATGAAAAATAAGTTTTTTAATAGAGTACATGTGACACATTTGTATAAATTTATATCGTAGTAGAACACCAGAAAGCTGAAAACCAAATATATTGCTCCTCTAGGTTTGTCTTCCAATTGAAAGCCTACGGTTATTAAAACCAATAGTTGTTCTTTATCAAAATGTTTTTTGCCTACATAGTTGATTTTTTCAATTTCATGTCCATAGGTCATTTAGACTTTGTATAAAGACTATTTATAGTTACAGTAAAGAGACTGTAATTCTCGTGTCTGTTGAATTCAATTTGTCAGAGGCATCAAAAAGTGAACAAACAAAATACAATTTGTATGAGTTGAAAACCTACTAATGTTAGATATTTAGGAATATTCTTTATTTAGTGTTTTACAAGTCAGAAAGTATACATGTGCCTGTTTAAAATATCATTGACATATGAAGGAATAAAATAATTGTCCATGAGTTTGTAAAACCTTTTAATTTTATAATGCAGATTTTACTGTCGGACTTACAAAGGCGCAATTTTTTAAATGCGTATTCTTAAAGGATTTATTGTTAAGCTTATAACACCAATAAGCAAAGTGGAAGAATTTTCTTGTTTTAATCGTAATGTCTCGTCTAAATAAGGGCTTCATTTGTAGTAAGTGGCAATATAATTGACGATAAAAAAAATCAAAAATATAAAATATTTAGTCCAACCCATATTTAATTTAAAGTAAAAAAGTACGTAATAATACAATAATATGTGTATACATAGTTTATTCCCACAACCGAACATAGTAATAAATGTTCGAGAAATGCCTAACCAATCTTGGCTACCCTGATAAATGAAGATTGCGGTTAAACGTTTTTCCTCGCCTCGGGGCCGCTGTACAATTTCACTTGTAACCCAGATGTCACTAGCTCTTGTTAGCAGACCATATATCTTACGTGAATGTGTTTCTAAATCTCATTACAAGGGCAAGTAAGATGTGATCTATTACATATTTTCAGTTAATGTTACATCTAGAGAATAAACAATCCCTGATACTCTAATTGTATGTTATACAAAAACAGAAGTTATGCCAACAGTCACAAAGACGATTAAGCAGATATTTTCACAGAGTATTAGCAAAGCCTATCATTAAAGGGTATCAAAAACGTTATCACTCTGCCTTAACTCTCAACTAAAACGAGCTAACATAAAGATTTTAATATCGCATTAAAGTATATTCATATATATTCATTTCTATACCATCACGTTTGGTGGTCGTGTATTTGAAGAGATTATATTCTGCTAGGCGTTTGAGAACTTTTGCTATTTATTATGGGTAATCATGATGGCAATATGGAATCGTATTAAAATCTATTTTTTAAATAAACTGAGAACAATCATAATTTTTAACGTTTATAAAATTAACATGTGTAGTCAAGTCATCCGTAACATATTGTGATAAAAATTATATTTTAAATTTTAAACCATAATACATTTCTTCCAAAAATATTAAACTTTACAGTGTATGTCTATCTAGGTAAATTTGGCTGAGTAGATTTTGAAAAACATTATTCAAAAGGATAACACAAATTGTCTTTAATGTGCCGGAGATGTATTTATTATTATCTTGTCCATTTACAAGAATAAAATTTTGCGTTTAAGTTCAGCGAATGTAAATCTACCTACTACAAACTAACACAAGAGCAACATTACAGAAAATGTATGTTTATAAACATAATAAAATACGAATGTCTGTTGATGAAGTACTATAGTTAAAAATATGTTTTGTTGAGATTATGTAATTTAAGACCTAGTCTTTTTATTGAAAAAAAAGATTGAAATAAAACAGTTTATTATGTTTGTTAAAATGTAAGACTTCTCTTAGAAAAATTTATCTATAAAATATTCTATAGTAAGATATATTGTAAATAGTATTTGTTTTAATGGTAATTTTAGCCAAAATATTAATAAGTGACATGCACCATTAACGTAGTCGATGTATTGATTAAGCATCACGTAAAATTTTTTATCACCAACAATACCAGATACAAAACTCCAATGAGATTTAATTATTTTCCTTATATTCTCCACCTAAAGGAAAAGTTGTAATTATAAAATCATATAATATTCCAAGTCATCGAGTAGTAAAAAAGTTTTAAACCTAACAAACTAAAACTCGTAAAATCAAGATACATTTTATGAATTTTAAAATTATTAAATATAATTACAGATATGTTGACACTATTTTAACACACAGTAATATTGTAAACGTGTTTTTAAACGTACACACAATAAGTAGTGTGTGTGTGTTTCTACATCTCATTGTTACATATATGTAAGGCTTTCTGAGATTAATTATCAAATGCTTTGTAAAAAATAATTAAATTTACTTCAAAGTAAGATTTTTATCATTTTATAAAAGTAACAGAGTATTTATTATTTTTTGCTGGAGTGCTGGATTTTTGTAAGAACAGATTTTAGTAAACAGTTACCTATTTTCACTCATATTGCTTCTATTTAATTTAATTTTTATAATAATATATTTATTTCATGCTTTATGAGTAAATTACAAGAAATGAAAAACTGCTATCAATAGAATTTAAAAAGTTATTTAACGGGACATTAAAAGAGTTAAAAAAATCTGTATACTTAAGTATATAAATATTTTAAAATCTCTTTTAATATTGAAGTAAAACTATGTATTTATTTAATATGTGGCATGAAAATTTAGACTGAAAATATTATGATCAATGTCAGCCAAAACCTCTACGTACTGGTGAATGCCCTGTTTTGTGGTAAATTATGTAACATTAAATTGCTTTTATCACAGGTACGGAAACTTCTGTTAGATATAAATTTTCATGAAAACGCAGTAAATAAGTGTAAACTATTTCCTTGCGTTTTGCAGACAATACAACATTGCAAGTTAAACTCACAAAAATCTTAACTTTCTTTACTGTTACTTGTAGCAAATAATACTCACTTTATTATAACAACAGAATTCTAGTCCTTAAGTACTAAACGTTATTATTGATTTGTGTTTCAAAAGTGTTTCTTAATAAACTATAGTGGGAGCAACAAAAATATGGGTGTGTACGTACATCTTATTTTAAACAAAAAAATTTATCCATATATCCTTTGTGGTGTACTAAATAACACCAATTACCTTTTTTACAACTGAGTTTGCCAAAAATCACACGCATACCACTAGAGCTGCAATACCTGATGTTAGCTGAATGTTAGTTTCCTGTGCTTAGACAGACAAAGGATAATTTATGAATCATTATAAAAAAATATAACAAAATCTACTCAATTATATCCCGATTTAACATGTGGTGGTTGGTCAATTCAACGGTCATATATTGACTCTATAACGAGACCAAAAATAGTGGTTTTCAACCGCGCGGTCAAGAATAATAGTTAAGATTTTTAATTTTTCTAACGAATCTTTGATATAATTCGAAATTTACGTACATACCAACATCGTAATAATTTACCTACGTTTTATAATACTATGGTATTAATTGAACTGTAATTTACAGAGCTGTTATTTTTCAAAGGCAGCAGTTTGTTTCAAGTGCACGTAAAATAAGAATTTTCATTTGTGTAGATAAAACATGTAAATTATTGTTTATAAATTATTTCCCTTACAATAATAATGGAAAAGAATAAAAAAGCTAAACATATATTTACCTTATGTCATTATTTTTGTACTAATTAGTGGTTTAAACTTGAGAATATAAACTATTTTGACATTAGTTTTTTACGAAGTATCATATCTAAGTTGTCATTAATACATGTAAGCGCAATTTATGATATTCCAACATCATTACGACACGTGGATCTATAGTATTACATAACTGTAAAAGAAGACACGAATCTCCTCTTATAATAATTCAGTATGCTAAATACCTTTTTTAGTATGCCTGAAATATGATTATATTGCTCTTTGAAACGGCATGTTCTTAGGATTACGGTGCTAAACTAAATTGGAATGGTTTATCATACGAAGAATATTTTTAAAATCTACCTGAAGAAGAGATCAGATTTCAGATCTCGAAATGTAGTTTTACTGATTTTTTGTTACACTGGCCGATGGCAAAAACTCTGTTTTCTTCATAATCCTTCCATCGTAACAAATAAATTTGAAACAAAGAGTATAATTTGCTATTCCCGAAAATCTCATTCGTGTTTAACATACTTTATTTTATTGTATGTAACAAGAGATCTTAAATGCACTAAAAATCGGTTTTAAGTCATTCACATTTGTAAAAGAGAGTTGACACACAAGTAATATTTCTCTATATATCTGTATATGTCAGTAATCTTTGGTTAGACTTGTGGTTGTTTCTTTTATTAACCAAGGTGTGTATGATGAGGGGTTTTTGGAACATTAAAACATGAGCACTGCTGTTCAGGTTTTATATAACTTAGTCCTACTTGGAAAAGTAATGTACTTTTAGTACATTACTATATTTATATGTGTATATTCACATTATGTAAAGTCCTAATCCTAATAAAAAACACACGAAATTACTATTATAATAATATGTACTATGTTTTCCATTCATCTCTGCTACAAACTCTTTTATAATTGTGTATTTACTGAGCTATGTACAGCTCGAACTCCTTGAAAGCCATCCTTCATTACATTTAAATCGTGCCGCCTGACATGAAAAAAATGGTATTTCCTTCAAAAAGTAAATTAAAAGGCATATTGATGTACAAAGTGTTATTGATTTACCTGTACCTCGTACGGGTGTTTATTAAATATACCACGTTCTGTTTAGTAAAGAAATACTGAATCCTAAACATTACTTTTTTTTATTTTCATGTATAAAATAATAAGTGATGCTCATATAACCAAAGTTAGGTGCAGATTTATAGCCAAGGATTTCGTTATTTGATAATTAATCAGTATTTCATTATTTGTATTTCAGGTCTCGAGTGGTTTACGCTGAAAGGTTTTACGAAGAACAGTGGAAACATACTTTAATCTGTTGACTAGCGGCTCAAAAAGTCCCATAAATGAATATCAAAATGGTTTTAAACTATGACATTGTATATTATTAGACATTCTATTAGACTTAAATAGACGTAATTATTATTTCAGAAACACAAATAAGTTATACAGTATTATATTATGAAAGACATCATTACCAATATGTATTCTGAAGATACTAGTGTTGTTGTAGTTCTTTGGATACTATTATATTTAATAGTAAAATATAAGGATCAGTATAACAGAACTACAAATAAAGCTGTAATATTTTGTTTAAGCATGTAGTAAAGATGTTTTAATGAAATGTCTGTCTAGGCACTTTAAATATGTTAATTAAAATAGCAACAGAAAAGGTGAGTTTATTTACAAGTGACTATCAACCTTTACTGTCAAATACTCGCGAGTCACATCAGCTGAGGCATATAAATGGATGTGTCTGACTAGACGTATTGGATTTAAAATTATGTGTTTCTTTTAGGAAATGTAGATTTTAATATATCTTATTTTATACAGTTACGCAAATGTCCGTATCTCTATTTATCCCTTTCTTACTTCACCTGTAATCATCCTTTCTTCTTCATTTTACAGTTCCGGAGATATCCGTATCTCTACTATCCCTTCATAACGCCAGTGTAAGGTAGAACATGTCTATCTCCCTGTAGATACGACTCTATTGTTCCCTGCTTTACTCCACTTTTAATCATCCTTTCTTCGCTTTAAAGCCGTGTACCTTTTCTTCTCTTCCATACTTTACTTGTAACCACCATTTCTTCTCCTCCCTACCACTGAGACATCTGTACAATAACATAGAATAAACGAACTTAACATAAACTGTAATGGGGTTAAGGCCTTTACACAAAGTATTTTGATTGAGATTTCCTTTAAACTTGGGACTAACGGTGAATTATGCCAAACGTTTTACGTACATAATACTACAATATTTTCTTTCGTACTATGAAGAAATAGTATGGTGATTTGGTTTTATAATAAAAGAATTATAATATACAATAAACATATAAGCTTAAGTTTTCTTTAAACAACTTCATTTCTATTTATCTAATAATCTGTCCATCTTTGTGCACGATCTTTCAAGTACAAACTGAAATTAACTATAGAGAATAAATCTCATCGCATCATGTTACGCAACACAGGAAATTGTATACCCTGTTGTAAACTGTATACCTCATATTTCAACCTGAAGCAACATCCAGAATTTTGATGTATAAAGACTAATTTAAAAGTAATTCTGTTGGTTGTAACCTGTTTATAGTTCCATTACATAACATGTTTCACTTCCTTTATTGGAACTTGATAACGCTTTTGAATTGATGACTATTAACTAAAGTCGTTGTAATATTAAGTATCACACCCTTCGGGACCATAGATGAATTTTTAGATTATTTTTTATATCAGCGTTGTTGCTCAACTATTGAAAAAAAAAAATATTAACTTCAAATGTGTTATTCAATATATTATACCATTAATGTAATACGGTTATATTTTATTTCATTATTATTTAGTTTATCTATAGAAATTTTGCAAAAACTTGTTTTCACCAAAAGATATAGATTCTGGAATAAGGGACAATACAAAAATTTATTTGTAAGTTTCGTTGATCCATAATTTGTTATTTACAAAAAAAAATTTTACAGAAGAAATAATAAGTATAACACTTTTCATTAAATATAAGTAATGTAGCAGAAATAATAAAGGTAATGAATTTATTTATTGGAAGTAGAACTAGCATTGCTCCTATGGTATCTAGAACTCCTGATGGCACCTTATAACGTACATAATTATTCTTTTCATCGCTTCCATTTCAAAAGCTATCAATGAGTCTGTTTTTATATTTACTAAGCTTAATATAAACAAGTATTTTAACAATAAAAAAATATATACCTTTACAATTTTTATTGGAATTTTGAATGTTACCCATACATTTTAATTAAAATAACAACGTTTTTCGGAGCGTAATAATTGAATAATTCTTGAACGAGTAACATTTATTCAATTCAAACACCGAACTACGTATTACTAAGTGTGCACTTTGTAAATCACGTAATATTCTGAATGAAGAACAAAGGCTTTGTCAACGTAATTATATCTCTTTCATATTAACACTGACACCGTGATAATGGTATTTCTACGTCAAGTAATTACTTAGGTGTCTTCTTATTGACGTAATTTTGCTCCAATTTGTGCTTCTATCAATTACACTCTATATATCTTCACTTACAGGAAAGTCGGTGTATAAGTCACTTACTGGAATACAAATAAACTGCTTCTCATCGAATTTTTTCTACTATTCACATGACTAATACCTAGTTTGCCTATACGCTTTCTCTTTATTATTTTAATGGCATATAGAAAGAAGCAGAAATAAACAGACTATTTTTTAAGAAGGGCATTTTAATAAAAAACCTGAAACTGTTGCGCAAACCAAGTTCCGCTTGTGAGCTTCTTTAAATAAGTTGACAACTAAAGTTGTCGTGGTATTACCTGTTAAATCTGAGGAATATGCCTAACTAAATATTAAAGGTAGATCGAAACAGCACAATAATCAGCAATGAGTAAGGACGTTAAAAGTCATATCCCAGTATAATGTTCATGTACAGTTATATATTTAACTATTTTCATAAAGACACTGGTTTAAAACAGTTAAAAAATCTAATAAATGAACTGAAATTTCAGGTTCAAGTTTCCACGTTTTTTTACATAATTATAGTGAAGTAGACAATTTGAATTGCATGAGGCATGCTGTTTTATATCACTAAATTGTCAAATTATAATTACCTTCTCTGAATTATCTATAATAAAATAATGTTGAATGCCAATTATAAAATATAAAAATTTAAAATATCAGAAAAATTAGTATTTCTAAACTTTTAAAATTCTTACTCTTGAGTAATTTGTTGGATGCATTTTAATGTCAATATATTATGCCCTTAACTACAAATATATTTTATTACTATTAATTTTAAAAGTAATGGAATAAAGATACCACATATACCTTGTTGAAGCTATAACAATTTCATTTCATTAAAGAAACAGTTGTTGTGAAACCAGCTTAAAACAAAACTTTAACATTTTTATTTCTTTTAGAAATTGTTTTATGTGAGCTCCTATTCTACCTAGTGTAGGAAATAAAAAGAAAGTTAAAGCTAATGGGAAAATTTTAAAATCCAAGTGTACAAAATAGATTTCATAAAGTGCAATACATTTACGACAAATTTAATAGGTGGTCAATGAAATTTAAAGCATAAGATGCAAACGTGTTGGTGAGAAATGGTGTTCTCTAGGCTGGCTCTAGTTAGGACAGTGCCATAAGTTAGGGTAATAGCGGCAGTTTGTCACCAGAACTCGACCTCAGTAAGAGGATGTGTGTGTAGCTGTTACAAGCCTATATTAATGCTGAATGTGTTTCAGTTAATTCAATATTTATAAAAACAAACGCAAACTTTAAACTTTAGATGAACTACTCAATGAATGTTATTAGCAGCCTCTTCAAGTACTGTAATTTGAAAGCAATTCCCGTTTTTAAACACCCAAGTATAGTTTCATGTTTATATCCATATACACTACAATTATAATCACGTAAGTTTTGGAGACAAGACTTTGAGCCAGAATACTAAATTAACACAATATCAAAATTATAAAATAAAAAAATAATATATTTTGTATGACAGTATCATTCTAAATATTTGTTAGGGATACGGTGCCTCTCCTGTTGGTAACAAAAACTACTTAAACCATTAAAAGATATAAAAGTTTTTATATATAAATTACATGTAGGTACAGTTTTCTTTTGGTTCTATGGTAGAAACTACTGAGTTAAAGTTTTGCTCAATAGCAGACAATACCATTTCGAATGTTTTTACATATCTAACAAACTCATTCAACCCATAACCAATTAATACCAATGTACAAAATCTAGTATTAGACTACGGTATTTATCGCGTTTATTTGTATAAAAATATTAATATTATATATTTTAAAATTTCTCCTTGACCTAGTCTCGTTACTTGGACTAACAAAGGAACGACAATATTTGATATTTAAACGGTTAGGTAATCATTGTTGGACACAGAGATTATCCATGTAATAACCCTACTCGAAATATTAATAAAAATACACTTTTAACTGTAAACCAGAACTAGTATTAAGAATGTAGTGCTTGATCAATAGTAAAATATAGATATCAATACAAAATAATATTGTTTATGCTACGTATAATAAAACAGTTATAAAACCCATTTTAGTTTTAGTTTTTATGGAAGAGGTTTTTGGGACTACATTATTACAATAATATATTGTGTAATATATAATATATTATTGTAATAATGTAGTCCCAAAAACCTCTTGCGTAAAAACTATATATATATATATATATATATATATATATATATATATATGTAAATATCTATATATATATATATATATATATAATATATATATATATATATATATTACTAACTTTTTTCTGGTGTAATTATTATCTGAAAGCCGTGATTGAGTTTGCTTTGTTAAATTACCACCAGAAAAAAGTTAGTAATATATATTATTGATTCATATAATAATAAATAAAATGCAATGTAATAATATAATAATTATGTATATATAAAATTATATTAATACATTGTATTTTATTTATTATTATATGAATCAATTATATTATACATACAGAACATATATATAGTAATTTAACAAAGCAAACTCAATCACGGCGTCAGATAATAATTACACCAGAAGAAATTTTTGAGTGACTGAAAAAAAAGGTTTTTGTAACCAAAGTGGTATTCTCGGATCTGGCCAATATAAATGATAATAATGTTATACATAATATTTAATCAATGCAAGACGGAAAAGCCTGCAAACTCTTTGCAAAATGAGTACTGCAATAATATGTACCTTAAATATTTAAAAACCTGTACCATTTCTGTTTTAAATTCACATACATATACCATTTGTTATATCATAAGTGTGTCAGCAAAAGAGCTAAAATCCTTGACTTTAGAAATATTACACGGGTAAAATAGTTCAATTTGTACTGAAAGAGTTAAGCTATTCATCTAAAGTTATAGAATTTTTCAGACAAATACTATTTATTTTACAGCTCATTTTTAATTTGTTCAAATCTCGTACCTCAGATTACAAAATTACTGAAATTTTAATCTAAAACGAATCATCAGCCTGGAATATGATTCTTTAACAATCACTTATCTCAGAGGTGTTCGGAATGCCATTTAAAAGTAACTCGCTTTCAGATTTATAAATAAAATTAAGTGCGAAGCGCCGGTTCACTGTTCGTACTGCTACAAAACCTTCAATATATAAAACATTTTTATGTTAAAAATATTTAATGGTAAAAACCAGTTATCATTGCTTAACTGAAACATTATCAGTATTATTGTACATAGAAACCTACAAGTACTGTTTGCAACCTACCGCAACTCAGATCCACCAAAAATAAATTTTAAATGAATGTGAGTTTATTATGTAAATATTTTTAACCATATCTTTCAACATTTTATGGATTTAGAACTTTGAAGATGGTAAATATCAGTACTCGAGTTGCAGTGCCATATTCTTGTAGCATACAACAATGGCAAATGTCCGAAGTTTTTTTATCCTATCAAACCATTCATAATCATTGGTAAACATTACACAAAGACCACATTACAGTTTGCACATATCATGCAACACTGTTTATACTCATATGACTCGGTTATTAATCAGTGTGGAGTGACATCTGATCTGGAACTAAAGATTCTTTTCTGTTTTAATCAACAGTGCTACGAAATATAGACATTATCAGAGCTGCGAACAACTTAATCCAATATCTAGGTTGAAATTACCAATTATTATATAATATTTCAAAATTTTTACTGAGCGTAATGGCCATAACTAGTAACATTCATTTGTTTATCCTTCTATCATTATAACCTATTTTCTATCAAATATATTACATAAAATTGGGTATGTTTTTTATGTTCAACTAAATATGACATTAAACTAGTATTATAAGCATTTTACACCTGTATAGTAAATTGTAAATATAGGTTTGTAAACTGGTATAAATTTATACTCATGATGGTTATATATACCGTGGTTTATATATATATATATATATTTATATATATATATATATATATATATATATATATATATTTAAATAACAGTAATAGAAATAAATATACTCAATATAGTATGTGAATATATTAATCTTTTTATTTATTAAATTTCACTAAAAAATAGTTATAAGGATATTTTAAACTCAAATTTAGTAAAGTTGTCAATTGCACTATTTTTTTTTTTATTTTACAGTATTAGCCAAAATAAAGAGTACTGAAATGGTAATATTTTATTATGGTAAACACAGTAACACTACATATAGATTTTACCAATAAATACAAGTCAAAGGAAGCAATACGACCACCGTTCAGTTTGACGCAACACTCGTACCGTTCTTGTAGGTTTTGCATCATTTTTATGAATGGGGATTGTTCCATTCTCCTAATACACATGGTTATTTTTCTTTGAGTTGAACGATAGTAGATGGTGGGTCCTGGCTGAAAATATTTTCTTTCATTATTCCAAGGACGTAGGCGTCCGGTGCTGTAAGATCGGGGGAGTGGGCTAGCTAAGGAAAGTTTATTCTACAGCAGATGAAACGGTTGCCAAAGGTTTGTTGGAGGAAAGCAATGTTGTTAACAGCAGTGTGACTGGTTGCGCCATCTTGCTGGAATCACTGTGAATTTAACGGCAGGTTTAGTGCACGACAAAATCTCCTGAGATCTCACACAAAACGATCAATAATAGCTCAATATCGATACTGATTTACAGTAAGAGTCTCTCCATTGTTGCCTTCAAGAGAGTATGGTCCCACTATAACCCTTCCAGACACAGCGCTCCAAATGGTTACACGCTTACTGTGCTGTGGCCTGTCTACAACAATGTCAGGATGTTCAAATCCAAGGAAACGTGTTGTCTCTTAATGGTTTATGAAACCATTAAGGTGCACATTACATTCATCTGTAAACCATACATCACTCAGAAACTAAGGTTCTTCATAGCATATCGCTAACATTGAAGCAAAGTACTGAACTCTGGCTATATTTGTTTTTACAGTTCAAATGTTGTCCAGTTTTGTATCCTGTAGGGAAAACCACAAATGTTTTTTTAGCATTCTTCGCATTGAAGTATTGCTAATATTCGGTTTAGAGAGAAGCTCGCATTAGGCCACTTTTCGGTGAGTGTGTAACACTTGCTGCAACACGCTTCCGTGGTTTTCATTCGTAAAGACATTAGTTGGACGTCCTGAAAGGTCCTTTCGCTGTCTCAAAACACTATCAGTTCTTAAAAATGTTTCAAACAATACTAATAATTTTTTCTGTGGAAATGTTTCTGAAAACGTAACGCAGTGTATGACATGCTTGGCCCATCCGCACATTCAATTCCGTATGAGCAAAAATAATGCTCTACTATAAAAACTTTCTCTACCTTTGGTAGCACCATGTTAGCAAAAACTAACCTCAATTAAGAAGGAAGTAATGCACCCGAAGCCGTGGCAACAATCGGCAATTGAATCAGCTGATCGAGAAGGCAACTACAGCTAATTCAGATCAAGTACTGTTTATTATGGCTAATACTGTAACTGGTCCTGGGATTGCCGGTATAGGTTTTAGAAACCTATTTCAGTAAAAAAAATATTTTTTAGGCTTAGTCATATATTTTAGTCCGCTTTAATATATATTTTTTACCTCAGTAGAAATTGTTTTGTTTTCTGGATGGAAAAAAACTATATTTATGCATACATAATACATAGAATCCTAATTTCAGCCATTTTAAATTCACTTACTGTGCCACATATTAGTTTATCTTATTGGCCCCAATAAAAAAGTACATGTGTACATAGTTTTAGAAATATATTTATTTAAAAAGCGTCTACTTCCGGGCCTTTTAAAACACTGTTTGTATAATATGATTACAGTGTCACAGTTGAGTTTGCCTTGCTATCGCAATGTAGAAAATATATACAAAAACGTAGGAATAATAAGCCTATTACAGCGTAGGTGGAATCAGATCTGCCTCCGGTATTAGGTATAAATACTTATTAAGTTCATGAAACGTGCCAAAATAACTGTTTGAAATGTTTTGCGTTATAGTAGTATTGTGGTTTTGGGACTGTAGACAGCGAAAGAATGGATTGTTGAGGCTGGTTAGTACTCATTTATCTGTGTTTTTAGCCATCTTGTTGCTTAAAATAGTATTTATAGTACAATTAAAGTCTTTTAAGTAAGTTTCATTTTGGAGAGGATTAGTGAAATTCTACTAAGTATAATATATTTGCCAACACATCTAAGCCAAGTATATTATGACAGTTTTACAATGTCGAGCCCACTTATGCTGCTGGAGGCAATTATCTAAATGCAGACCTGTATAATTATAGATAGTTTCTTTATAGAAAATTAATTGTTCCTTGAATCAGAAAACTGAATACTAATACATTTATTACCCAAGCCTATGATGATGGATAATGTTTTAACAATCTAAAGAACCAAGAAAATGGACGCCTATAGGGTAAAATAATTTAAATGTACCTTAAGATGATGGTCTTGAGTTTGTTTAGACGCAAAAACATCATTCACACATACTGACATCGTGAGTATAAAGTCTATAAAGGATGTAATGATACATAGGATTATCGATAAACGTAACAACAGATTTATCTCATGAGCGGACAGACAGATAGACAAACTAAACTTTTATTTTAATTTTTAGTTCTTTCAAATACCTAGTGGAAACTAAGTCAACTGTTAAGTCGCCAGGATCTTTGCATCACAAATCGTGTAAGACGAGCAGGCAGTCAGACTATTACAGTAATAATTGACATATCAGTGACCTTTAGCCTTTTGACCGAGTGTTCTTGATTGGACAAAGAAGAGCCCAATGTGTACCAAGTTTCATGCCTAGTGGAGCTTTCTATCAAGAGTATCGCACAAACTATTCAGACTACACCGGTCCAGAACCGAGTTGTGGTATAAGCAAGTCAGCCGCTTACCAAAGTATAAACAAATGGTCCAGGAAGACACACAGCTTGCGGTGGCAGAGTCACCAAGGACAAGCACTCGGCAAAAGACTGCTTGCTGATTTTAGCTCCGGCTTAACCCGATGGCTGATGGGGCTGGGCAGGGATCGGGTTAAGCAAGTGATTGCCTTGATCACTGGACACGGCCACTTCAGGAAACACCTAAACACTCTAGGTTTTACGAAATGACGACTCGGAGTGTAGACTCTGCAATAAGTCTGAAGAGACTGCAAAACACATAATACTGGACTGTCAGAGACTAGGAGCAAGGAGAAGGGCTCTTTTCGGTGATAAACAACCAGGCGACGAACCAGATGCTAGTATCGGGGAAAAGCTTCTTAGCCTAATTAAGGGCACAAAGATAGGCTTACCCCTCTAACATCAAAAAGGGGCACACAATAAGCTCAGGTTGACGTGTGAGGATCTGTGAATCCACCCCAATACCCCATCGCTAAAAAAAAAAAAAAAAAAATCAGACTACAAACCTAAAAAGACAAGCATATCATGATAAGTATGTTATTCCTTACATATAAAATAATCACTCTACCGTTAAATGTCTTTATTAATGCTTACTTTAGCGTTACTCCTACCTCTTTTATATTTATCTAGTCATATTTCTGTTACTGGTTTATCACTGTTATATTTGTTTACGTTTAACAATTATTTGTTGTTTTTATAACCTTCAAAGTACGAATATCACATTTAATGGCGTATCATCTAAATTCAAATCAGAAGGAATGTTCCTTGGACCAAATGGAAACCGATGTACCAAAATCTAACTCTCTAAATTTTTCTAACCAGGTTCATCCCACGGACGGACAGTCAGACCGGAAGACGGACAGAGAGTGCCCTTTGTCCTTTCGATCCCGAAATCAAAACACTTCTTCCTCGGACCAGAGATAACACACATATTGAGTTAAACAATTAAGTCTTTATTAAAGAGTTTTCACAGAGAGGAAAGGACAAGGAAACAATTTTAATTATTTTATCTTCTGGAATAATTCATTGGTTACTTTGTAATACTATTAATAATGTAAAGATGTGTAAGGTCATTTAATAAACATAAAATATTATTAATATAATTTTACCAGTAATTAAACATATATAGGCTAGTAAAATGTCTTCAGATATAAACAAACTACTTATAAGACAATATATTTATTATATACATTTAAATTTCAAATAATATGAAATGTACGAGTACACCGTATGATATAAAAAAATATATTAAAATTGTTAAAAAGGTTTATTATTGTACATAATTTCATCAAACACTTTTTGAGACTACAAATTAAATAAATACATTTATAACCAGTAAAAATATGAAGTTATATTTCTCATTAAAATTATTTCTAGGGTACATATTATATATGTTTACATTTTTAAGTAATAGAATCGTGGTATTAATTGTAACAGAAAGGTATAGTCAAACTCGGCTACCGTGCCAAATAATAACTGCGGCTAAACGTTTTTTCCTCGCCTCGGGAAGATGTAAAATTACACTTGTAACCCAGATGACTGCTTCCTCCTGTTACCAGACCATACATCTTATGTGAATGAGTTTCGCAATCTCGTTTAAAAATGCAATGAGTTATACTGCAACATACTTTTATTTCAAACAATTGTTGGTTTTTTGTTAGTTTCACATAAAAAAATTATAAAAATGTGTATATTAATTTTAGTAGGACATAATTCACACCTAAAAAGGATTACTTGATCAATAGATATTAATCAAAGCTATCAATTACACTTTGGCTGAAGATTAACGATACAGGGCTTTGGCTGAAGATTACGTTTATTGTCTCTGTCTGTCTCTAATTAAGATGTTACGAAACGAACTAAGCCAGAAACTTCAAATTTGCATAAAGTTTTATTTTTATACAGGAATTTTCAAGATTGTTCCTGGTCCTTGCCAAAGTCTGGGATATATTTGAACGTTAGTAAATCATTTACATTGGTATTACGGGTAATCATGTTACCAGCAAAGATTTCCTGGAAAAATCTAATTTGTAAACGAACGGAGAACAATAACATCATATTTTAAGAAGTGACTAAGTACCATGCGTAGCATAGTTTATCAGTTTGGTATCTCGCGTTGGATTATTATTTGGGGATTACATTTTTTTGTTTAATATTACAGATGTCTACGATATCGTTTTTCCATCTGCGTAATTTGGATGAATGGCATTGAACGTCATTTAGTTGGCAGGCCCTTATTTCTTAGAAATAAAATTATATAATTAGTATAATATAATATTATTTATGCTATGATGTAAATAAAAATTTTCATTCATGTATATTACCGCATATAATATTGTTTTTTGCGTGATATTTCTTAAAATGTTCATCGTTACGTTAAAAAATCATAAATTTACGAATATCGCCCAAGATAACTATTAAGAAAATTCGGATTTTGTGCTAGATTAAAATGACTGACAACATGTAGTATTTGCACCTCTAAATCTACTTAAAATCGACAGGTCCCATGACATCTGATGTTTAGCTGTTATATTTAAATCATATTCGTACCTATTTTATTTTCAATACATGAATTCCCTTTGGTTTCTTCTTAAGAACGATTTTATTTTATTGCGAGCTGTCTCTAGTATTAGTTACAGTGTTTTTGTTTTTTTTATTTCAAGATCGTAGAATATTATAGGGACAGCTTCGTTTATTACTAGTGCGTTAATTGAGAACTGGAATCCCGAGTACAATTTCCGGGAAAACCTATAAATAAAATTTTACGTTTTGTTATGTAAAGGTTTATGGGTGATATGCAAATGTACCCGTATAATTTTTCAGTAAAACGTTACTAATATTTAATACACGAATCGAGGATACTTTTTTAGAATATTAAAGGGTAATAAACCATGGAATCTATATAAAAGTTATTAACTTTGATGTAGATTGAAAATCATATATGGCTTTTTCAAGTATCCTGTAATGCTTTTTAGCTCTTGCTTTATTCATAATGAATTTTCAAACGAAAGCTGCAACCTTTGACGTTTAAGTATAATTGGGATATCTTTCTTTGTTCCTGTTTTTGAATTTTTGTTGTATTTACTTTTGTGATGTGTCTGAAGAAGATATCTTTGATATCGAAAGGCCTCACAAAAAAATAAAAGTATTAAAAATTGGTTTTATGTTTTAATGTAAGTAAGTTATCATTAACCAATATAAGCTCCATCTACAACATGTATTTGAAGTGCTGTAGCACCGCGATACTGAATAATATTTATGGTAAGCTTTGTTCGTAGTTTTCATTAGCTACATAGTCTTTAATGTTTTCATTTGATTTATCACCTATTGTATTTCTTTGAAAGCACGTATACTGTACCATCTTTTGAATCTAAGGAAACAAACTATCGTCTAATATACGATTTTTTTTGAAATAATAAAATTGAAGATTAGAAAAACTGGATTTGTAAATTTTAAATTTGTGCCTCTGTACGTGGAGTTAAGTCATAAGGCAACCATGAATTCACTCAGTAGTATGTACTACATTTTTCTTCTGCATGTTTGTTTGTTTGTTGTGTATTTGCATATATATTGAGCCCTAATTGAGTGAAATATTCAATATGTACAAGGGAATTTTAAGTTTACATAGATCATAATAAGTCCAAAAATAGTGCAAGTATTTATTGTAGTTTGAACATTTAGCAGATCCTTACTACCCGTAGAGAATATCTCTAAAACAAATTTACGTACTTAAAAATTATAAATATCAAACTTAATAATTGCATCATCACCATCGATTTCAATTAAAAGTTTGCTTAATATGTTTAAAATATATTGAACATTCAATTCAATCACACACCGGAAAATATTTATGTGGTTTAAAACACTTTTCAATATACAAAAAATACTAATAATTAGTTCTAAAAAGAGCTTATTAAAAATTTATATGATATTATAAAATCTGTTTTGATATTTAGAGAAGAAAAGCCAACTGGTTGTAGGTTCGCTGAAGTAAGCTGATTACATTTGCTTCCTGAGCTCGTAATCCTAACATTATATACGAAAGGCTTACAACGGCTTATTATAGTTGCAGTGATAAGAAGACATAACCGAGATAAATTACTATAAAAAACATTGTATACTACTAGCTTAATTACTAGCTTAATTGAGGATTACCTCAATTATTATATACTAATTAGGGCCTTAAAACTAAATTTTTGTCCAAAAGTAGCGTTTTTATTTTACCCCCACTTAATAAAAATATATAACATTTTGTTTTTGAAAAGCATTCCTTAGGTACAAAAGGGCTAACTTTATGATCTTACGTGCTTAAGGCAAAACACAAAGAAACAATAATTGGAAGCACAAAGTAAATTTACAATATACTATTAAACATTAAATTCGTAAAAACTTAATAATGTTTTTTTATAAAATTAAATACTGTAATTGAAAAACTGTTCTATCAGCAGTAATGGTCAACCTGTCGTGCACGTGAATGCGGGATTTAATATGGATAAACAGTGACGAAAGCACAATCTCACAGAATCACAGGATAGCATACCAAAAACTAGAGGAGTTTAATTTTGTTTAATTTGCAGGAATGTCCGACCTGTCGAGATCACAGGATAGCAAACCAAAAACTAGAAGAGTTAATTTTGTTTAATTTGCAGGAATGTCCGACCTGTCGTGCACGTGATGCGAGATTAAACTGGTATGAACAGTAACGAGAGTACAAAATTATCAAAGTTAAGCCTAGATGGAAAAGTTGTAAATAATATTTTTAGTGTGAATATTAGCTTGATATTAAACTAATTAATTTCAAGTATAAATTAATGTTAAAGAATGTTTTGAAGATTGTCTTAGAATGTTCTTTGAATGAGATAGACTTTTTCGAAACTATCGGAGTACAAAAACTCTAACCTAGTAAACAGTCCGTAATAGACTGAATGCAAGATACTATACCTTATTTTTTATACCCTGCAGCACAATTTCATAAGGAAACATATTGTTAGTTAAACATTTAGATAACCGCTTATTAATAAAACAAAGTTTTTCAAATAATTACTATTCATGTGTACTTATTATTTCTTGTTTTTTTTTGTTATTTTTATTCTATGTGACCATCGAAACTATCGAAACTTGTTAAACAATGTGTGCTGTAGCATAAATGAGCCTTGTCTTGTATAATATTATCAAGTTTGTAATGTTCTTAACGCAATTTTAGTTGTATATTGTAGCATATTTTTAAACACGTGGTTTTATAAAATATTACTTTTATCATTATAAAAAAATATAAAAATGTACGTAATTACACTTTGTTCTCATATATTATTCTACAGGTTATTGAAAAAGAACGGCATTTTATAGTTTTCAAATTTTGATGTGAAAGCTAGGATTAAAAGTAAAAATCTTACATTAAATGCTACTAAGCTGTAAGATAAATTATACTTGAACGTACTTACATTTTACTACTTATCGTGCCCTATCGTAACCAACTTTGGCAAGTCTCTGAGTATAGAAATTAATATTTGGTCAAGGTATTTCGGAAATGATGTTCCAATAACACTCCATAATACGTAGTTCAAGCCATACTAGGAACCATACTAGACGGTTCGTCTTCCCGGATGTGACCTTGCACTACCTGTGTCACAAAATAGTTCTGGAGACTTAATGATTGGTATACGGGAATCTTCTTTAAAGAACGCTAAAAAACGCTATTTAGTTTCAGAGAAAACTCCTTACGTCTAAGTTGTATTTTATCAATGAAAACCTCTTTTTAACGTTTTATGTATATAAAGAGTACCAAGCAGACATGAAAACATTTGTTTAAATTTGTGTAGCATACTTTGGTAATTTCTTTAGCGCAGCATTTATATCGTTAATTTGTTTATTACCCTATTTAAACTGTTCTAATATTTCTGTGCGTTCTTATATTTGTTTCAACTAAACTTTATAATTATTATCCATTTCATTTTGTAAGGTTTGCGTCATTATACAAGCAGAATTTATAATAAATACACAAAATACAATTGTGTATACAGTATAGGTAGTTTCATACAAGCGGAAAGGACTTGGCATTTTACTAAATAACATATTGTATAGTAAAAATAAAATTGATTCTGTTTGAATACCTGTTTAATTTTAATTCTATAAAAATCATAAAACCATAAACATGTTACAGTATGTCAGAAATACTTTACCTAATATACAATAAACTGACAGTTTTAGTTATTTTTCTACTTCAAACATTTATTCATTTAAATAAATTTTGTAAAGAATCAAATCATACCAGATGAAAGACACCCAATTTTGAGTTTGGAAATAGTTACCTACACGTAAAATATCTGTAGTATTGTCAATCCGTGTAGTTGAAATCTGTATAATTAAAAGTTAAGATTTATAATAATCCAGCCTTAATTTTTATTTTATACTTTAAACTAATATATCTGTATGGATAATTCTAGTCAGTTATATTAAAAAGAAAAATATTCAGACAGGTTTTTACACTAAAGATAAAACAGAAGAGTGAGTTTAAAGAGATAAATAGAGCGTTCACAGCCTGGACTAAACCGCGGGGCGTTCTGATCTGAGGCTGACAATCACTCAGCAGGTTAACCAACTGATTGCGATCAGTCAACAGATGGCAAACTAATTGGAAATCGATTAAAAGTTTAATTGAACGTGCCTGACCAAAATTACGAAATATAGTGGAGTGTAAGCAAAGATAGAATTGGTTCTACAGCATTA
>NW_025780289.1:0-33477 GCF_021130785.1 Homalodisca vitripennis | reverse complement strand
TGATATTAATTAGTGAATGGTATTATCTAAATTCATAATTTATGGGAATAAACAGTTAAACTTTTAAATTAAAAATTTGAAGCCATAAATACTCGAAATCTGGAAAAGTTTTGCTACATATTAAATAAAATGTTTTATTCTTTTATATAGATTATATCTTAAAGGTGAATGCTTTTCTTCTTTTCTCTTCATACGGGTAGGGTACGGTTTACTGTTCCATCTCGGACAATTTTTCCTGTATTAAAAGAAAAAACATTGATATTGCAGTCGAAATATTTAAATTAACATTAAATATAAATTGTCAACCATAACTTGCCATTTTGAGAATGTTTTATTGGAAAGGATTCCGAGATCCATTAACCGGAATACGTATCCCTCAAGTTCCATCCATGTTTTTTCACTAGGAGCTTTATTCATACTAAGGCTGAGACCGTAATACATGTCCCACGTAATAATTTCTCAGTACCAATTATTTAAATAGTTTAGGCATGATGAAAGTAAAACAAACAAACATAATAGGTACTTTAACATTTATAATACTATTGGGATATATAAAGTATCTTTAAACAGCAAAGTTTTCATTTCACTTGGTTTATTTTTGTGGTATGTTCTGTCAATTATTACACCAGATGGGGTGGATGTCTCACCATTATTAACCCTGAACCGCTCTGGTGGTTTCATCCGCATTCAGTGGTAAACGTAGTTTACCTTGGTAGAGAACATTATAGTCACGATTTACAATACCAAAATAATATGTGTGAATATAATTCATTTTATAATATTTATACTTATATATTTTTAACGTTTATCATCGAAATTAATTTTATAATTAGGAATAAACAAATGTGTGGCAGATTAATTAATGATAATTATTAAAACGTATATATACGTACCCTCCAGCCTAAAAAAGTAACTAAAATTCATAATTATAAATGAATACTTTAAATGGATGTTAATCGCCTCACATAGTTAACGACATTTATATTCCACTTTAAATTAGTTCTATAAGGCATGATTCAAGAATATATCTTTCTATATACAAAAATACATTTTATCCTTTCCATGGTTTAATAATCTGTTCAAGAGTTTCAAACAAAGCAAATCTATTAATCATTGATTTGTAAATTGTGTTTACTTACAAGAAAGGACCTCTTTTTAATTGTTAATACATATTTAAAGGTTAACATTTAAATAAACATTTGAAAGCAGACTTTATTTAAACCTGAATATTTTTGGATACTTTCAATTTTAATAATATTCTGTTATAATTTATTCTTACAGGTAAATGTTTTTTAGAACTTCATAAAGGGTTTGGCAAAGGTCACTAGTTTTTATTTCAGACATATTCCTGGTCTCTTAAGGAAACAGCATGATGTCGCAGTAAAAACATTAAAATTACCATTTAATCTTAAACAATAAAACTATGAATATCATAATTTCCTTACACTGAGAAGGTTGATTTTGTTTGGACAATGATGAACGAGATCCATTAACCCGAATCGAGTTTACTCAGTTCCCGCTCGTGGTCGCTAAGGAAATGAAGTAGAATGAGGAGAAAAAACAGCTCGAAACATTTAATCCATCCCTCCATGGTACTGAATGCAAGCATTCAGGCATCAGTATCAACAAGATCCTCTTAAAACCCAATATCTTTCTCCAAGGTAACGCTTGTGTAAACCAGCAGAAACTTTGTTATATAGGACAGTACATTTTGAGACCAAGCGTAATGGATATATTTAGACAGTTTAGTTAAATTTCGCTTTTACGCAGCCAATTACACGATAGGTAATCGCTTGATGTACGTTGTTGTATTGTAGTTATTCCTTCGAATAAATCTCAAAAAGAATTTGATCATGGTAGCAATATCAAGTTATATTGTATTACATACATTTGCTTTTATTACAACCCGAGTTTTAAAGTGCAAAATCTTTTCAGTATAAGTCCAGCATTTGTTGTATTTTTTATTTGATTTATTTTTTTTTTTGAAAAGGATTCTTTGCACGTAAATGGCATTACGATTAAACATTTTACTACCACCAATTACAATTTTAATATTTTTGGAAGGGGTTTTTTTGGTACGCTAACGGTATTACGTTTGATTCACTAAATGTTTTTAAGGGGAAACGGAACCCACTTATTATTATGTATTGACCTCCCCGGAAATTGACCCTCAACCTCTCGTTTAGAGAGTCAACCTTACCCATACGCTACGATAAAAATGCATTGCGACTAGACAGATTTGTTACTAGAAACCCAAAATCATATTCCATCTGTCTTTTTAATTCTATTTGGACAAGCCCTTACCGAATCTAACCCTTGCTTAATGGGTAAGCCAGAATCTTCCAATAAAGTGATAATGGTCACATTCAGAATCAATCCAATTTTAAAAGTCCTATTAAAATATTAATATTAATTTTTTCCTAATTTTTCCTTTCCCCTTCGTCTCTAAAGTGTAAAGCTCCCTTCCAACACAGTCAGAAAAAGTACATTTAATTTGAGACTTTGATCATATATACACATATATATAAGAAAAATACACACAAGCAAACATAAGTTCATAAAATTTCAAACTGTATAGTTTATTGGTTAGCCAACTATAACCACCCCATCTATCTCACTGATGTCAGACATACAGATGAAATATGATATTTTGAAATCTAAGTTATTTTATTTTATTTGTTATATTACATTACTTTCCTAAGAACCTGATAACATACAAAAACAAACAGCTAAGAACCAACATTTTTGTGCACATAACGTGATAATTGTAAAAAAGTTGTTGTTTTGTCTACAATGATTTATAAACTTCAAATATTCTAATATTATTACATACTATGTATACTCAAAAATTAAAAATTCAGAATACGTTAAAAATCAGATCTATGTCGACAAATAGTGAGATTTCAGTTTTTTACCCAAACAGAGATATTTACATGTTTTAACTTTATTTAGCCTTAATCACGAACTCATCCAAGTTACGTAAAAATACTGTTTCTAAACTAATTTTAGTCTAGACCTTTCAAGAACTACAGCAGTTATCGTGTTCGCAAGCTCACGTTATAATAGCATAAGCCTTACATACACATGGAAGGATATATGTAAGTAACGTGTTTTTAAACCGTATTGAGAAGTAATTTTGTATTTACTTAACCAGTCTGAGATATTTCTTTTTAACATATATTTATTTGTAATATTGGTTCTTCCTCCGGAACATTCAGTTCTGGATGGTTTATACTGGAAACCTGTAAACGCTCCTGGTGGAAAACATAGGTACAAATACCTGTACCATTGTAATGGGTACACCAATGTGTAACTTATATCTGGCCAGCCAGATCCGTATGAATGGATATCCAGGTACGGAACATCAATATTTGTGTTTATCGAGTGGAAGCGTTGGTAGAAGATATTGTCTACTTCGATGGATGGCTGATGTAGTGAGTGGTGCACCCTTAGTGTCAAAGCCTATTGGTAGCCGGTACATTTGAGAGTGCTGTCCACTGGCCGCTTTGACTGGAGAAGCTGAACATAGCGTTCCATTAATCAAAGTTTAAATTGCCGAAATGTACCCTGAAACCCCTCCTCACTGGTTTCGGTCTGTCTCTGATCGTCCTGGCCCTTCAGTAGGAAGCGTAAATGTTCTTTCCTAAGTAAAAAATAAAAGTTTACCAATGGTGTTCGTAGTGCGACACTTTTATTGGAGATGTTAACATATTTGTTTGATTGTTAATTAAATGAGCGGACTTTATCATATACAGTACATGACAACTTACTGTAATCAAGAGTCAACGACTATCTATAGAAGTGCAATATGATCAAAACTGATTAGTAATGCTGTCAATGCTACTTAGTATTTTTCATACATTATACTCAGTCAGTGTGCAATGAATAGTTTTAATAAATTTTTATAAGGAATTTTTAGGATATTTGTTTTAGTTTTTTTACATTTACGTGATCACCTTGGGATTTATTATTGACAGTGAGTCATATGTATTTTCTTCGTCGGGTCAACAAGGCAATCTCAAATATTTCTTGGAACACAATTTAACCATAAGGTGTTTTTATTACCGAATGTAGACACCATTATATAGAAGTGGAGACTGGAATATCCTTCTGTGGACACCATGTATACTAGAATAGTTTGGTAGCCTATTAAAACGCCTATGATAATCATGGAGTGTGAAACCTGGTAACTGCTTTCATGGAATAACCTTGAAAATGATTACAAATATTTCTTAGTGGATAGCAGCTGCGTATATATCTTATATTTTTAAATATTACCAAATTGAGATATATATATATATATATATAAGTAGATATGAATATGAGGGTTCTAGGACACTTTTGGGACAGTCAGAAAATTCAATGTAAAATACTGTCCATTGAACAATAAACAAATCTGAGAAATCAAACAGGAAATCACGAATGTTAAATAACCGAATCTATAGCTGTTTTACTGTTCATTGTAGGCTTCTAATTTCTTAAGCTGTTTTAATGAAAAAATCCAGAAATCTTAATGAAAAAATCTATAAACGGAAAAAAATGAAATTTGCTAACAATCACTCGAGAAGTCGGGGAGAATGTGAGTAAAACCGCATTCTTTTCACGAGGTTCTTCATTTACTTTCTCCAAATGTACTATAAAATCATCAAAGATTTCAGGTTTAAAATCGTAGTCAAATTTCAATGTCCAAATAGTGAAAGATTATAGGTAAAATCTTCTCATAATAAACGCGTGTATTTAAACCTACAAACCTAATGTATTCATTGAAAAGGAAAATAATTTTTTCAACGGTTGTTCCAAGAGAATAAATAAGTAAAAAATTTTTAATTCTGGTTTATCTAAATTCTGTAAACAAATGTGTTGGTTTGTTTTTTTACCTACCATATTAGGCAATTCTTTGTAAAGCAGGATTATTCAAATAGGTGTTTTAGTTTATTTCGAAATTTTCCTAGGTTTAGGTCTATTTCGTACAAAAAATTAAATTACAATCTCTAGCAAAACTAAAAATTATTTTATTTAATCAATAATGTCTCCTTCTATGTATAACACTTGTAACAGTTGGCATTATACTCTTCCATTAAACCAAGAAAAGAATAAATGGGAGAGGTATGAGAAACTAACTCTGGCCGAGATTATAAAATTTTTTCATGCGCAAATGTTTATGTATTACCATTTCTACAACAGGAGATAAAATAATAAATAATTTCATTTTATTATTTAACTATTTAGGATATTTATGTCCTATGATTACAAAGATTATTCCGGATAGATAAGAGATTTCGTGATTTTATCATCAGCGAATATATGAGTATAGTTATTTTTAAAGTTTTTAGATCTAGAAGTGAAATTGAAAGAGTAACAATATGAACAACTCATTAACATAACTGAATTTTCTCTATATATCGTTTCTTAATCACATCAGTGAGGCTAAAAATTTTCTCAAGAAACCACAACCACATAACAAATTTTTATTTTTTCGCCGCGTTTGTAACAGCATTTTGAAAATCCATATTGATAATTATATCGTTCTTTGAAGCAGAAATATTTGTCAAACTCTTTGTTGTATCAATGACATAAATAGGTCTATTCGCTAAAAATTCTTTAGGATTATAATACATTTCCATATTTTTGTAGTAAACTTTCTTAAAATCTTGATACATCTGATACATGATTCTGAAAAGACCTCCGGAAATGTTTAAATTTTGTAATTCATCTGGATAATAAGAACCGTTCAATTTTACTCTGATATTTTTTACATTCAAACTATCAAACTTTGAAGGATTTTTCTCTTGATTATTCTGTCTATCTGTTTGAAAACCTATAATAACAAACTTAGGATTGAAGATATTTCTATAAATATTTGTGATATCGAACGAATAAGTTGTTCCGGAAATACCTTTTTGCTCAATACATTGCCAATCTAGAAAATTAAACATAATGTTTTGAGATTTTGTAATTTCATCAATCAACTGAATTTTACTCGTGGTTTTGTAATAAATCATCGGAACTCTAATGAAAAACTCGTTAATTGTAATTTTTGCCATCAACAGGCATAACATTTCCAGTTGCAGTCTTCAGAATCACATCATCGTCTTCAGCTCTTATGAAACTAATGTAAAATCCACCTTTATAGATTGGAAAATTTACATTTTCAAAGAATCCTAAGCCGAAATGTGCTAAATCACCGACCGCTTCAAATTGTCCAAATTTAAAAGTTGATTCAAAACTGTTTGAAAATACATCACTTTTTGAATACGAAATAGTTCCTTTAATAGTGCTTAACTGACCACAGTTTTCGACTTCTTCTATCAATTTATTGTGTTTTCTTACTTCAATCTTAGAAAATAAAAACGGTATAAAATTATCGATTAATCTAACATTATCAGTTCCAAGATATGCTTGACCATCTTGTTTTGTTAAAGTTCCAGAAATATAAAACTGGAAGTTAGACGAGCAAAAGTTATCTCCAAAATCAATATTATACTCAGTTCTTTTATTCGGTTCATTCAAATGTTGTTTACTAATTGGATAGAAATTTTTAAACTCCGCCCTTTCAATATCACTAGCATATTTTCTGTAGTCCGCCATTTAATAAGAGAAAATTTAGAAATTTTAAACATCATGTATCATTTTTTCATCGATCTAATGTACGTTTTTTTAAGAAAAGATATAAATTTTAGTCATTTTTAATGATCTACTTCGTCATATTCGGGATTCTCTTCCTTAAATTTTGCGATCTCGGTCACATATTTCAATAAAATTTGCACAGGATAGTAACCGCTATCTATAATATTGTTCCAATCAACTGTATCTTTATTTTCATCCAAAAACTTTATACTCAAGTGTTGATAGAGACAAAGAACAGACATATGATCTTTTAATTGATAATGTGATATTTTCTTGAATGAACTCCGATGATAAAGTTTGATATTTAGCAATGTTATACCAATTCAATTTGTTTACGTATAATCTCATCATATCTTCGGATAATTCATATTTTTGAGAAATATCATCCCAATGTATCTTTTTTCAAATCTCTTTCGTGTTGCATTATTAAAAAAGATCGAAAAGGCAACACTGTAATGTTCCCCGCCATCCCTCTATTTTTATTAGGAAAAAAAATTTTCAAGTTTTTAAAATTTGGCTCTTTTTTAGCGTTACAATTCAGCTCACATTTTTCCAGAAAACTCTTTTAAACCTCCATTGATTGGTTTTGCATAGTGATTTTATATCATTTGATTTGCAGTTTTTTCTTTACATCTCACCACAGTATAGTTGAGCGCCCATTTTATATAAGGAAAATTTTTAATACATCCTATAAAATTCCTACATGAAGACCTATATCTTTCCAAATCTTCCCTCGAACTTATTATAATTTTTTCTTCTAATTTTTGAAATTTGACTAGCATAAGTAATCATTGTAATTCAACAAATTTTATTGACCAATATTCTCAAAAGTTTTTCGTAGTAGCATCTAAACTAAACTTATCATAAAAAGACTCTTTAAATTTAAGTAAGTTTTTCATTAAATTTTCACCAACATCGTGTCTACTTGATCTTTTACTTTCTTTTCATCAAGTTTTTCATAGACGTTCTGTATTGTAAAATCTTTATACAATGCCTGTTTATTATGAAATTCTCATAATTTTAGTTTTAGTTTCATTAAACATTTTAATACGGATCTTTCTAATTGAATCATTACAAACAACATCAAATGGATATTAATTCCTTTACTAACACTGCTAATTCTTTTTCCTTTAAAATCTAAGGCATTTTTAACATTCGGATCATGTAAATCAACAATATCGATGTTTTCTGATCATTTTAGAGGTTTTAAAATTTGTTCTTTAACAACAACATCATGCTTGTCAATACCAGGTCGAACACCGACAATTCTTTTTTTATTAGCCAAACTAACATAATTCTTTTCAACTTTGATCGCTTCAGTAATTTTATCAGCTTTTTCGATATGAGACATTTAAATTGGTAAATATTTTTTTTTTGCACCATCTTCAAATTCTTTTTTCAATTGTTTTTATTTTATCAGCAACTTCATTTGAACTCATGAAATTTGCAAGTTTGTTATCATATTCTGCTTTAAAATCTTCAATCTCGACAGCAAACATGTCTGAATCTGGAAGGTTTTGTAATAAATTTTCTAACTTGTTTATCAAACTCATTTCTCAAACTATCAAATTCAAACTATTATCTACATTTTGAATAATTTGTGTTCCAAATACGTCAAAAATATTTTGTGAATCCATATTTATTAAGTAATAATTTGTTAACAACTTCTTTAAAATCTTTACCATCACTCAGTTCATTCAACACAAAAAACACATAAATGACCACAAATTGGGGGATCTTTATAGTCTTGAATCTGAGAATCATTGTAGTAGACGCTTGATTTTTTACAAATATTTAAATCAATTCTATAGGTGATTTGTCCTCTAATTCTTCCATACGAATCAAGATAACATGCATTCTTATCATTTTTATAATAACAAATCCAATGCGTTCCACTTCCCATAATCGAGTCTAAATTCACCATTCCACATGTCAAATTTCTTAACTTTTTTCAGGTAATGTATTCTCTCATGAAGATTCCTCTAAAATGTTAACGATTGGAGCAGCTTTACGAACATAAGGAACAACATTTTTAACAACTGGAATATTTTCTCCAAAATCTAATAAATCTTTCAAAAGTCCACCATTTTTAAGTTCTTTCAAACTGATTATAAGAAAATTCTATTCTGGTTCCTTTATTGTTTTTCTTATGTTTTTCGAGTTTATTGTATTGTCTATTTGTTAAAAATATCTTATCTTCGCCATTTTTTAGTTGATCTATTTTAAATTGAATACTAACGGGTATTTTCTTCTTAAAAGCGGATTTTATTTTTTCTTTCTGATTTTTGCTGAAGTTTTACGTTCACCTCCATTTATATAGTTAAAATTTCAAGTTCTCTTCGATTCCCATTCCTAGTTTTCTCTTCAAAAACATGTGCTCCAGCTGTTGGAAGCGCAACAAAATCTTTCACCTAAACTAGCATCTTTTGATAAAATTCTATCCATTGCTTTATCTTGCAAAACTTTATCTGCTATATATGTCTGGAATTTGTGTCTCTATCATGTTTTGCATAAAAAATATCGTGTTCCATAGCAGCTTGATCTAATTTATTTATACCAGGATCTCCTCTTTTTAGTCTTTTTTCGAGTTTTGTGCCAGGCCCCAGATACTGATAAGTTGGTACGTGTAATTCAAAAGGTAAATTGTTGATAAAATCATTCAAAAGTCCACTACCCTCAATCATAGATGAACTTATTGCCGGCAAAACTCGTTTTAAATATTTAATTCCATCAGGTTTTTCAATCATTTCATCAAGTTTGTTCGAAATAAAATCTTTAAATCGCTTTCTTTTCGTTCAAAAAATTGTTGTTTCCAGCCTTTTCTTGAGCATAAATATAATTAATTAATTCCATCGAGTTTTGTCAAATCGTCGATATATCTGTACTCAATCTTATTATCATTGTATTTTCTTACACCTGATCCTTCGATTCGTTTTTCCCAAATTGGTTTAATCAAATTGAGATATTTTTTACCTTTACTTGACTTAGGCTTCTTAGTAGATGGATCATTATTTTTGTAAATTGAGTCAGATTCCCATAAAATTTCTGTTATACTTTTTCAAGTCTTCTTCAGAATATAAACCGTCTTTTGGAAACATCAGTGCATGTTAATAATCTCCATAAACCTTGAGTTGCTTTATATGTTTTATCTTTCAATAATTATATCATTATGTTCAAAATTAACGGGCAAATTTCCAATCATAAACTTTTCTTTTTTTTATCCCAATACAAACCAAATTTATCATCTTTTACTCTAGGAAGAAATTTTTTACCAATTTCACCAATTATTATATCCGTTGTTCCAGGACTTATTGGTTCAACTATGGTAGAGTCTTCAATGATTCGAGGTCTAAATGGTGTTGAAGATGGTAATTTTGGCAATTCAAAACTCAGATTCTGGAATCGAAATATCAGCAAATTGTCGTACAACTGGAACCAAATTCATTAAATTTTGATTATCGCTTAAAACATTTTCAATTTTTGCCCTCAACGTTTTTTATTGCAGAAGTTACAGGTTGATTAATTTTTTGAATAAGTTCTTGATCTTCTTCATCCATTCGAATTGTTCTTTAAATTCTTTGATTAATTTCTTTTCGATTTGGATCAAGTTTTTTCGCTTCTTCAGAAGTTACGTTCGCCATTTATTTAGGAAAATTTTTGAAACGTGAACGTGGAACGTAAAAACGTGAACGTGGAACGTAAAACGTGAACGTGGAACGTAAAACGTGAACGTGGAACGTAAAACGTGAACGTGGAACGTGGAAAACGGTGAACACGAAACGTGAACACGGAACGTAAAACGTGAACGTGGAACGTGAAACACGAACGTAAAACATGAACGTGAAACGTAAACACGAACGTGAAACATGAACGTGAAACATGAACGTGAACGTGGAACGTGAACAGATTTACCGTTTTCTGTTATTTTCATAATGTAAATAAAAATTAAAGATAATGTAAAAATAATTGTAACAAATTATTTTATCAAGTAGATTTGTCAGACCACTGAGCAGCATTTATATTAGAAAATTTATTCAGATATTTACCATTTTTAGGCTTCTATAGTTAGATTAATAGTTAAAAATCCGTAGTCTTCCTTCCAAATTTTATCACATAACTCAATAAAGTGGTTAAAAACTCATATCAGATCCCACATAATTGTTATAAATCTTTCTCGAATAGTGATCATCTTGCTTAAAAATACACAACATATTCAGGTTATTTCTTATAACTTGTTTATCAACCTTTGAAAAGCATTGAGAAAGATAGATACAAGAGATATTTTTGTGACGGGACATTACGAAATATTCCTTAATAACGTCTTGATTTTCTAAAATACAGTCATCGAAAAACGATTAAAGAATTCGGTTTACATTCGCTTAACGGAACTATGGTCCCTCAGGAAGCATTATAAAAATGTAGATATTTTTTTGTTTAAGTTTTTCTCAATATTTTTTCAACATCTTTCTTGTAAATTTTTTATAGGCGTTCTTGGTTCTAAAGTAGATTTACTAAATAAAACACTTTACAAATTTAGGTAAGGAAGGAGAAGTAGGATTGAGGAAATATAGGAAGAAAGCGGATAAGGAGTGAGGAAAGGAATCAAGGAATCAACACTATTGTAGATAAAATTCAATAATAAAAGTTGTTTTTCCACATCCCACTTGACACCAACAATTAACCAATCTGATTGGTTTGATCTTTTCCTTATTTTCTTTCCAAACGTTTGAAGGTTTTTATCTGATCTTTTTTGCTTTAAAAAAATATTTTCTTTCTTCCATTATAAATAGAAGATTTTCATCTTGAAAGCAACGCTTGACCGAAAATGAAGCTTGTTCAAGGTTGACTTCAGAAAGCATCTAAATTAGTTTTTAAACTTTGTGAACATCCTATTTAGCACTTAGAGGAAGAATCAAATTATTTTTTATCGGTTTTAAGCGGTTTTTATTCTGGACAATTTTTGTAATAAATATTAGTGAAAGTTCTCCTTATTGTTATAAGGATTTAGTGAAGAAGAACATAACACAAATATTAATGGTTTAAACAGAAGCGATATTATTATACCATATTTCGATCCAAATAAAAAATTCCCTTAAAAATTATCTTAAAAAACATTCAAACAAATCCAGAATAAATCCTTTAAACTTTGAACCTTTGACGAAAACAAGTTTGAAAATGCAAAAAAAATTATCTTCTCTAATAAAATTCTAAATTAAAAATTCACCAGTAAGAATAATGTTTATTCAAGCAATTATTGTAGATTTATTAGGGTATTGTTCAAGAAAACTATTGAAGCCAAATCAGGTATATTTAGGAAAATAAAAAACGTCCCAAAATTTAGACCGTTCGATGTAATTGAAGTTAGTGCACTGCAATCTCGTTGAACCTAGTTTTGAAAATCATACCGAACCATTTTACACAAAGAAATCATGAAATCTTTGGTTACACTTTTTTCCCAAATGTTGCTTTATTGGAATCAACAAATCACGGGAAAAAAAAAAAAACTCACAAATGAAATCGATTATATTCCAATTAGAAAAAAATATTAAAAAAGAATTCCAAAAAATCGCTTCTGATCTATTCAAGACTCTGATAGGAAATCTATTATAATAATGAGGGAGTAAAACTAACAATATATTTAAAGAATTGCAAGTAACTAGTTAAATTTCTTTTGTCTTATCTAAATGGAAGTCAGTTTGTAAGACCTAGCTCAAACAATCAACTTACATTCAATAATAAAGACATTTTGCACGCCCTCCATTGTTGGACGAAAATAATGAAATTTGGTTTAAGGCTAAAGATGTTGGGCAGAAAGAAATTTTACAATATGGAAAAATACTAGACATAGCTATCATAAATAATATTGATAAATGACGGAGAAAAAATAGCCTTTAATATATATAAATTACAAGAGTCCTAATGCCAGTAGACCCTTTTCAAATCTTTCATCCTGACACTGTTTTCATTAATGAATTCTTGGATTTTATTCTTTAATACTAAGATCTAATAAATTAGAATGCAAAAACCTTTCAAAAGTGGGTTTACAAAAGGAGGTATTTTACCTCTCCATGTAAGAAAATTTGGTGAGCTACAAACTTGAAACAAGATTAAATATTTTAGAGGACGAAGTTAAAACCACTGTGGCAAATTAAAAGATGAAAAATGGAAATCATTGAAAATAGAGGAATCAAGAATTGCGAGAATGGAATTAATGAAAGAGAGATATGGGTTATGTAAAGATTTTGATAAGGAAAAAAACACCATGTTTTTTTGTGTTGAATTAAGAAGAATCACATGTGGGGAATGGCCTATTATTACGTTATCAGATAAAAATTAAAAAAAATTTCCAATTTTTTTTTTTTTTGGGGGGAAAAAAAAAATTTTAAACCAAAAAAAAATTTAAAAAAAATTTTTTTTTAAAAAAAAAAATTTTAACCCAAAAAATTGGCCAAAAAAAATTTTTTAAAAAAAAAGGGGGAAATTTCTTTTTATTAAAAAAAAAGGGGGGCCCCCCCCCCCTTCCCTTTTTTTTCCCCCCCCCCCCCCCCCCCCTTTTTTTCCCCCCCTTTTTTTTTTTTCAAATTTTTAAAACCCCCCTTTTTTTTTAAATTTTTAAAACGGGGTTTTTTTTTAAAAAAAATTTTTTTTTCCTTTTTTTTTCCCCCCCCCTTCCCGGGGTTTTTTTTTTGGGGGTTTTCCCCTTTTTTTCCCTTTTTTGGGGGGCCCCCCCAAAAAGGGTTTAAATTTTTTTTTAAAAAATTTTTTTGGGGGAAAAAATTTTAAAACCTTTTTTTAAAAAAAAAATTTTTTTTTTTAAAAAAAAAATTTTTTTTAAAAAATTTTTTTTTTTAAATTTTTTAAAAAAATTTTTTTGGGAAAAAAAAAAAAAAAGGCCCCTTTTTTTTTTTTTTTAAAATTTTTTAAAAAATTTTTTTTTTCAAAAAGGGTTTTTTAAAAAAACCCTTTTTTTTTTTTTAAAAAAAACCCCTTTTTTTTTTTTTTGGTTTTCCCCCCCCAAAAAAAAAATTTTTTGGGGTTTCCAACCAAACCCCAAAAATTTGGTTTTTTAAAACCCCCAAAAAAAAAAAATTTTTTGGGGGGAAAAATTTTTTTTTTAAAAAATTAAAATTTTTTAAAAAAAATTTTTTTTTTGGAAATTTTTTTTTTTTTTTATTTTTTTTTTTAATTTTTTTTTTCGGGGGAAAAAAAGGGGGGAAAAAAAAAAATTTTTTTCCCCCAATTTTTCCGGGGGGGGTTTTTTTTAAAAAAGGGTTTTTTTTAAAAAAAATTTTTTAAAATTTTTTTAAACCCCCCAAAAAATTTTTTCCCCAATTTAAATTTTGTTTAAACCCTTTAAAAACTTTATTTCCCCCCCCTTTTTTTTTTTTTTTAATTTTTTTTTTCCCCTTTTTTTTTTTAAAAAACTCTTAATTATGATTTTTTGTTGTAATGTTTTAAATATTTAACCATTTTATAGTTCTTCCACATTCAAAATTGAGTATCTTCATAATATAATCTAGGGTGATTCTTCTTACACAATCTTTACAATATGAGTCCTTTCTTATCTCTACTATAGTGATCACTATTAAACTCTGAAATTTTTTTTAGTTTCTTTACATTTAAACATTCTTTCTCTTCCAAAGTTAATTTTTCTATTTTATCATAAAATCTTTATGATACTTCCTATAACAATCTTTACAATTATAAATAATTCCATCTTTTCTACTTTATCTTTATAAAATTCTTCAAAACCTTTTAATTTTCTTTGCACATTGAACTTTTCTTTTGATGCCCATTTATATAGAAAAAATCTTTGACTTTTTTCAATTCATATTCATAAAACTTTCCGGTTATTCTTCATTATTTAAATCTTTTATACTATAAGTTACAGGATCTGTGTTATTAATTTGATAAATCACAAAGATTTCTCTTGACCAATTGTTCTTATATTTGTTCCGAAAAATGTTTGTTTTTTACTAAACAATTCTTACATGATCATTGACTTTAAATTTAGTTTTCGTGTGAATTTCAGGTGGAACATACTTGAAAACGGTCTCTAATAACTCCTTTTCTGCATCCTTATCTACGTCTTTCGGTTCATTTTGATTGTGCTGTGAACTGGATCGTTAAAATTGTTACGATTTTTGAAGAATATCGATCCATTTAAAGTTTTTTTTTAATCTAAAAAATTACTTTTCATTCTCTCATTTTGATTTCTGTTATATCTCTCTACAATACTTGATTTCTCTTTCCGTTTCAGTATGAAAAAATCTTAATGTTGTATTTCCTCAAAACTTCGTTAAATTCTTTTTTTTTAAAACTCTAAACCCTTATCTGTATGAAGTAGGTTTGGAGGTTTTTGGGTTGAAACCTTATGGCATCTTTTACTATATCTTCGAAAGCTTTTGAAATATCCTTGCCGTTTTTTCTTTTGATAGCTCTTGACCAAGCATATTTTGAGAAAGTATCAATAACATTTAACATATACTTAAATCCATCTTTTTTGATCTGAATAGTTAGACATTATAACTAAATCTGCTGCCCATAAATCGTCAATTCCTAATGTTATAATTTTTCTCTTTTTAAACTTTTTCGTACTGGTGCATGAATTTCTCTAGCTTCAATCTCATTTCTTCCTTATTCTTAGATTCTTTCTTTACTTGGTTTTTCATTTGGATTCTTTATAAATTTACTCTTATTTGTCTTACATTTTGAACATTTTGCTGCAATTCTATACAACCCTTTTGAGTTTGAACGATTTTTGAATCTATATTTTCGTTTTTTTCTTGCATTTGTGGCAGTGAATTAAATCATCTTCCATTTACATATCAAAGTTTCCAAGTTTATTTAATCGTCTAATATATCAGATTTTGCTTCGCTTTATAGCCATACGGTACTGTATCGATCTTATTTTCTAGGACAATTCTCTTATCATCTTTAGCGTTCAGTGCCAGCTTGTTTATGGTAACGGTGTACAAATCATGTTTATAGCTTTTGATTACTGTCATCTCCCTAAATTCTTTTTATCTTCAAAACAAACATCTCTTCAAGTTTTCGATATTTATTGTTTTATTTACAACGCTTCTCTTAATTCCTTTACACCTAACTGGATTTTTATCTAGATATTTGTACGAGTACATCTTAGACCTTAAACCACAAAATTCTTCTAAACTTCGCTATTTAGTTCAGTCTTTGAATTTCCTATTACCTTCTTTTTTTAGTAGTGAAACATTCGTGATCTTTTGGATAATCGCTCGTATCAAAGTCATCTATATTTTCTTTAATAATTTTAAAAGGATCTCGTTTCAATTCTAGAAGTAACTGTCTGTATCCATGTAACACAGATTCAAATCTGGATCAAACTTCTTTAATTTGTTGTAATAAAACTCGTACATTAGCAATTTTAGAGGTCGAGAACTGAAAATCCTATGTAAATGGTTTGTTAAATTTAACCTTTTGTTTGTACATGTGACTCGCTATACAGTTGTCGTCAAAGATGTTAAAGCATTTGAAATTTGTTTTCTTAGCTTGTTTCATTGAAAATTCTTCATTTCCTAGTTAATATCACATCTGTTTCTCACATTTTCCATAGATTTTCCAAAAACTGAGTTGTTCATCAGCTTATAAAAATCCTTTCTCAAAGTCGCTTGTAGCTTTGGTTCTCATACTTAGTATTAAAATCAATGTATTTTTCATAAAAGGCTTCTGATCGAATGCAATAACTCTATTAAACATGTTTTAAAATCATACCTTGTTCCAGATAGAATTTCAAATTTCTCGAATGAACAACATATTCAGTTTTATCCAGTAGAGTTGTGCAAAGTTTGTTTTTAAAATGTTCTGGAGCAAGAGGTAAATCCTTGTGATGTTCATGTAAATTTTTGGATATTCTAGATCGACTTCGAGAATATAGCCATAATCTTCGTCGCCAGTGAGTTCCAAAATTGTTTCTTTGCCATTCTGCTGTTGTATACGTTTTAGGATCCATCCACTTGATTTCGTTATATGGTAAATTTTGCATAGGCCATACCCATAAAGGTTATTTGCATCGACGTACAACAATAGTTTTCGGGCTTTGTCTTATCAAAATCTTTTAAATATTTGTTATTTGCTTTCAACATATCGTTTAATACATTGAGAAATGCCTCCGCGAATACCTTTTTCGATCATCAAATACATATTATAATCACTAATTAATTGTAACTTCTATATTCGTTAATTTTAACATAGCATCCCATGCAAGACTGGAGCTGTTAGATAGTGTGCTGGATCAAGTTTATAGCAATTCAAACAAATATTCCTAAAATTTTCAAAGATATCAGCGAAACAATAGAACATCTTGGAATGTTATAGAGATCAGAGTAATTTCCTAGATTTTTCTTTTAATTTGTTCCAACATTTAAGTAGTGTTGAAATCTTTCTCAGATATGCTCTCGTCTGTCAAAAGTGAATAGAAATCTTGAATTCTCATTCTTCTGTGTAATCAAGTTTTTCAATACTGTCGATAAATTCGTAGGAAATATGCCTTTTCCAGATAGAATTTTAAAGATTTCTTCTTCGTCATTTGGTTGTCTATCTAGAATTGCGTTCAGACCATCTTGTATAAAATGATTTGTATGTTTGAAATCATCTTTTTTGAGGTTTTTAGCTAACTTTTCTATAGACGAGGCCATAAAATCTGAACGTGTCTACGAAAGAAAACTTGATGAACTTTCTTGGTTTATCATCTTCAAACTCATACCCATATCCTGAATTTACTGAATAATTTATATATTTTTCATCGTGTTTGCGATCAAATCAACATTTCCATATGTTTAGCCAATTCTTTTATGTACAAAATGAGTATCGTAATTGACATATTGTGACAGAAAACTGGAATATTCTGAGGAAATTTGAGATTCAAGTTACAAGATAAATGAGCTGACCTCTAAATTTACCTGTTAAATGACAATGATCTCGTACTTTTTTTCTGTTTTGATTATCAAAACCCTCACATTCACAAATATGACAAAGATTTGAATTTTGATATGCAATTTCTTCTTCTTCGTCAATTTCATAGGTTTTTGTTCTTAGAATTATACTTTTTAGCTATGTATTTCGATAATTTATTGAGTTCTTCAAACAATTTTGCAGGAACATTTGGCAAATCTTCTTCATTTTTGGCTCGATAACATATCGCTTGTACATACGATTGGTCACATTAGACACTAAGTATAGAGTAAAACCATAAGGAATGTGCTTCTGAATCTTGGTTGTGATCGATCTTTGTGGATTGTTTTTTGCATGTGGGAATTTTTCTCTAATATGCTCTCAAAGTCCATATAAATTACGTACGGATGGCTAAATTCTTTTGATAATTAGTAAATTTAGTTGTTTGACCTGGAAACGGCATAATTGGCTTACAAACTTCGTGATTTTTACAAATTTCTAAATGATCTGTTAAATCTCCAGATTTGTAGAAATGGCTTAAACATCTTCTACATAGAAAATTTTTATTTTACATGTTAGATAACTGGAGAAATCACAAGCTTATTTAAATCGGTTATCAAAACAAAAATGAGATTTTTCATCTTGTTTTACATACAAAAAATGAAATTTTAATTCAGCTCATATTTTCAGAAATTTGTAACGGAACAATATTAATATTTCATCAAAACTGTAGACATTGATAGACATTTTGGATATTTACTTGGAATTGTAGCTTCGTTTTTCAAATAATTGTATATCTTTTAAGACATTGGATACTCGAAACCTGAAAATATCTCGTCATTTACAAATTTTTCATATTGTTTTAGATCTTTCGCAGTCTCTTTCGGGTTTTTCAATAGCACATCGGATAGAATAAATAAAGCAATAATCATCTTTATTTTTGATATTTATACAAGCTTTTTTATCTTTGATTTTCTTTGGTAAATCGATATATGATCCTGCGTTCATAAATTCGTGTTTATTAAGGCTCAAAACTAGTTGTTTACAGCGTTTTAAATGTCCATCCAGAACCTTATTTTGGGTGATTCGTTTGTTCTCGATGTTTTAATTTATTAAATTGTTTAGAAAAAGTCGTTTTATTAAAGATCTCGTCTGCTTTTATATAAAAAAACATTGGGCAAGTTTGTGTTTAACCGTTCACAAGCTTTTGTATTCGCATTTTAAGAGAGAAAACCCCTTATATTTTTTAAAGGTTTCTTTAAAAATTTTTTATTAACTTTTAATTTCTGGCCCCAAAATAGAAAGATTTTGTAATTGACATGAAAATTTTTTTTTAAATTTTAAAATGTATTTTTTGAAAAGACCATGGATAGAGGATAAAACTTTACATCAAAGTATTTTTTTGGTTTTCTTAAGGTTTTGTCAATTTTTCGATCATTTCAGACTTAGTTTTATCGTTTGTTTTAATGGACAATTTTTCAGCGATTGATTGAATTTTTTCATCTTTAAAAAGATTGAGATTTTTTTCTTCCTTAAAATTTTTCTTTATTTACGCAATTTTTTAATTTACATTTTTGGGGACGGGGGAAATTTATTTCTTAACCCAAGTCCTAAATAATTTATTCTTTTTATAAATTCTTTGTTTTTTAAAAAGATTTTTTGATTTAATGTCGGGTAAAATATGTTCAAAAATCTTTTTTGCAGTAGGGCACTCTATCTTTTTCCGCTCCATTTAAAAAAAATTTGAATTAATTTTAAAGTTATTTTTTTTAAAATGAAAAATAGCAATAATTTTAGTTGATTTCTAAGGATTTTTATAAAATTTGGATAAAAACCCCACAATTTTGGTTAAAAGTTTTGATTTTCTATTTAAAGGGAAAAAATTTTTTTAACTAAATTTAAAAGTGGAGAATTTTATAAATTTTACAAAATAGCACAAAATTTATTTAAAACAGCGTAATTTTTTTATTTTATAGGAAAAAAAATTTAAAAAAGATTTTTAAAAAAGAAAAAATAGTAAAGTTATATAATAAAAAAATTTTATTATAATTTGTTTTTAGGGGTTTTTAAATTTCAAAAAAATTTTTAAATTTTTTTTTTAATTTTAAATTTTTTTAAGTTTTTTTAAATTTCAAAAAGAATTTTCGAAAATTCGTTCCCAAAAATCAATTTAAAGCTAAAAATTCGTGGCCAACTACTAAATAGTTCTGGTCGTGTTAGTTCTGTACCACCGGATCCCTCTTACATAGAGAAGACCGAAATTTTTTAAACACTCCAAAGTACCGTGGGTAGAGCACGTCTTATCAACTCTGTTGTGTACAGTCCTTGACATAATTATTCACCTGCAGCAAACTGTCTTCCCCGTTTTCCCTGTATAACTACCAGGAGTTGGCCCGTATGTACGTTGTAGCTAACGTCTATGTAACACTGTGAACGTAGCGCGCGTCTGTACACTGTTACAGGTGATCCTAATATCGAATGCTGCGGACCGCGTTAAAACACTATACACTTGGCTGCGTATAGGAAATACTACACCCATGACTTCAACATTCTCAAGTATATCTGAGTAAAGTTTAAAACAACCGTGAGCGTTACTAAGTTTTCAATATCGGTTTGCCAAATATGTCTGGAACGGTCTGAACCGAGACAATAAGTTCATGGGTTCACGCACAGTACCGTTTAGCAGTCCCCCTTCGTGAGTAAATTACTAATTCTATTGGAACACCCCCAACTGACATATCGACGATGAACGAATATCCATTTTTTCACGGTTGTATATACGCTCGTCCGACGAAATCATTAACAAATTACTATCGGTTTGGGTAAACTGCGAGTAGAACACCCTGTCTCTTGGTGACGCCAACACCTCCTTGTTATAAGCATCACCGTGTTTACCACACGTCCTATCTGCAAATAGATCCCGCAAAATCCTTATCCTTAACCTCATAAACCAATGTACAGAGATTCGTGAGCGGATTTTGCCGTCTCCCTGACTCCGACTGCTATTGATGACGCCTGATATTTTCCAATATCATTGTAATAATAGTCCGCGCATATCATATGACTCAAGAAAAGTGTGCAACACCAATACGGTACCGCCCCTTTATAAATGTCACGGTCTTTGTCAATGACTAGAAACTCCTGTTTCCTGGTCGTTCCAAGCTTTAAGAGCGCACACCTTTTTAAATGATGGTCGAAAGGCATATCAGTAATGAACGTGATCGGCGTTAAACATTTTCAGATTTCATAGCGTTCCTGCTTAAATATAAGTATAAAATTATGTTTATCACGTTATCAACTGCTTAGTAAACGACTAGAAGCGTCTGACCGGAGAAGAACACATCAATATTGTTGTGATCAGCCCCATGAGTGAAGTAGGATGCTAATGTTGTCATGCTTTATCACTAGGCTAGTCATCAAACACCAATGATTTGAGTTTTTTTTTTGGCGTCACTAGGTTTATCACAGTGCTGTTTATCGTCCGATGGAAAGTACCCCGATCTCTTTAGGTAACACTTTTGCAAGGAACTTTATAATAGGAGCTGTATACCAGATGTGATTTAAGAAAAAACGGTATATGTTTGTCTCATAAACCAATCCATTTGGATCAAACAAGAGGTTGAACAGCACGTTTAGTTTTTGCCACAGTTGGAAGGTCCGGCAATAATACATCGTATCGAGTTTGGCAAACAGGGGACCGTGCTTACAACCTATTTTTGGTCATGTCCATCCTCCCCCAGTAACAAACCGATCAAAATTAGACACGGTAGGCTCCACGGATTGTTTTTACTACACGCCATTGCAACAGAATACTGAATGCATCACACATGAATGGGGCTATAATTTAAATAAGTCACCAACCGCGTCTCTCTCTCTCTCTCTCTCTTCTCTCAAAGAAATGTCCTTTCGTCCAATACCATGGTTGACACGTTGTTTTATCAAATCCTGCCATCTAACTAGTACCGGTGTTAGTGGAGTACCTTGTCTTTCTTTCCTTTCAACACTTTTTCATTAAATAAACGTTTCCCGTGTTCGCCTAGGCCAGTTCAGGGCTCATGAAAATCCACCTTTCAAGATGGTTCCTTGTGAGTCTTGCAGGATATAAGTCTTGGGATTTGTCGTTTTACAAGCGTACAACTGTAAATATTTCATTTGTCCAATTAGGTTAATAACCTTTTGTGAAAACACGTTTTTACTTACTTATTCTCACTTTAATCGTTCACACTAAATTTGGCCCTTTAGGTGATTCTTGTTCTCTGGGTTTTTTTTGCACATTTATGCGCTCCAGAATTGGTTTTCACATGTTTTTGTCGTACATCTTTCGGTTTCATCATACCGAGGTTTCTGTGAATAGTAGCATTGTAACCCTTAACTATTTTCGGCAAAGAACAAACCCAATACGTAGACTACCACGAGCAGTGGAATAATTTTCCACATTTTCTCTTTTTAGTGTTCGTTTGAGGGCGTTCAACTATGCTAGCCTTGAGTTCGGAATATGTATTTGAAAGTGATTGATCCCGTATATCATCATCAATTTATTAATGTTACCGTTGAACCAATTCTTTACACTGGATCAGTCCTGGAGTTCGTTCATCTTTTAGTTTTTGTAAGAATGGGTTCCAGCGCTTTAGCTAACCATACACCCCCCCCCCCACTGCTGCTTTACTTTTAAGGGGCGGTACACAGCTATTGCGAATTTTTGTCAGACAGTTTTTTATAATTGTCAGTATAAGTGCGGGGGGGTATACTATTTCATCCCCCCTTGTTTTCACCAGCGTACTGTATCAACTCCACGAGATCCTGCCTGGTAAAGATCGTCCTTCACCTTACAGAGTGACACTTCGTCTCCTGAAATTACGGACGAACTGGCCTATGTAGCTCGTTATGCCTATTGCTTGACGTCTCTCCATTTTGAAAATGAGAAGAATGTGGCAGGACTTTTTATATTTTAAGCCCCCAAATTCTACAGCCCCTCCACCGCTTGTAGACCGTCGGCATGCTCCAAAAGAAGACGCTAAGTTCATGCCATCCTATATTATCCCCTAGTATTACCGTTTTCGGTTGTTTCACAATCAGCATATAGACTGTAAACAATTCGACCGGAAATAACCCATACCGCTCCATCGCAACGCTGTAAGCTGTGGTTGGGCGAGCCGAGTTACCCACCTCCCATCCTTGCATCACGTTGCTAACCGTGGTTACACATGGTATGTTTCTCACATTTACACCATCAATCAGGTACGGAACATGACCGATATTGTGAAGGGACTAGATATCGTGACAGGAGATGACATAGAATTTGGAAAAGCTCACGGTTTGAATTACTTCATTTCCCTCGTGGAAGTAGTAGCTGAGAACGATTTAGGATGCAGTTTTTTACATTACACTGCAAGAGCTTGGGTAAGGTTGGATTCAAAGCAGGGTCTTAAATACGAGTCCAAGGGACAAAACTATTGCATATTCTGAGACTGCGAGTCGAGATAGCGACTGCAGGATGAAAAACCAATGCTTTTGGAAACATATACTAGCAGACGTGAAACACATGGTACAATAATAATAATAATTCCCCCCACAATCTAGATTCTACCGGAAGCACTTTTAAGAGGTGGTGGTCACTCGAGATAACCGTCCAGTGAAGTTTTTCACACATCTACAATGCGTGAGTCCTCCCTAACCTTATATGGTCACATCTCACAGAGACCGAAGGAAAAGTTTTGTTTCTACAGTGTTTAGATCCACCTCCTCATCACCCGTCTCTGGAGTCTATATTTAGATAGTGCATCTATGCAGGAGATGCACCGCCACATGTTGTGACCACATGCAGTTGCTGGTGTTTATAATTGTTGGTGCGTCTCACTCATAACTGTGTTCGCGCCAACTCGAGATGATATCAGTAATTATTGCTGCTTATTCTTTTGTATTTAAGTGTTTATTGACCTGTTTGTCGTGACTCCATCATAACCACCGTGTCCCCTTTCGAGATCGTTCCTCATTCACCTCTTCAACAGTTTCCTGGGGTAGTGTTAGTAGTGGATGGGAGTTTTTGATTCAGGACTCGAGAATCCGAGAGTTGATATTCAATACAGAAGAAGAAGAAGAAGACGGAGATTCGATTTGAGCGTGATGGCGGTGACTGGAACGGCTGGAGAGAGTATAACATAGGATAACGCTACTAGACTTCCAAAAGGGTGAGTTATTTTTATTGATTGTCTCCGATTATCATTAACAGATCACTACATTTCACTGTGAAAATGTTTCCGTCTCTAGTACGACCAAGATACCTCCTTTAGACAGCTGAATATTCCAACTTAGCTGGTTTTAGATTTTTACAATAACCGTACGGTAAAGTACCATATTCAACCTTCACACGCTTGCGTTTTGGGGGCCAAGTAATTTTTGAAAACCTTTGTTTTCTTTGACGGTCACTATCTGTCTAGACTTTGTTCTCCTAATTCTGTTTTCTTCAATATCAAGCTGGGGGTTACCCCAGTGGTTTCACAAGCACTAAGAAACAATTTCTTTAAGTTTTCAAAAATTTAAATTTTTGGAAGTTTTTCAAGTTAAGAGTCAAGCCTTATTTTGCAGACACATCACAAAAGTCATTTTTGTTTGTAGAAAAAATCACGGTAAAGCGTACGTCTTTGGACCGACCGGAAACGAATTCGAATAATATATGAAACCGGAAGACCGTAGTCTTTAGCCACTCGTCTGTCATCTGCCCCTAGATAGTTCCACCGGTATTTACTTCTGTATAAACATTTTTTGTATAGGTACACAACGCTATCGTATCAGTAGTACAATTACTTGTTTACCCAGTGCTTCAGTGAACATAAAGCTTTAATCGGGCCCTTGACTTGTATAGTGTAGCTGCTAGGACAAAAAAAACGTTTACCGTACTTAAAGATTCGCCACCTCCTCTAGATGTTGCCAACTGACCATAACAACGTCTTCACTGACTTCCTGTATTGTGTTGAACGATAACTCCTGAGTCCATTGCATAGCTAAAAGAGTTTCCTTCAGATCCCCTTGTGATGAGAGTCTTTGGTTTGGGTTTTCCCTTTGAGACCAAACTTGCCCCAAAACGAGTTAAGCAATTAGTTTTGCGAGAGAACGGAAGACCTTCGTTTTTCTCTATTTTTAACTGGATCTATGTCTGCTTTCCTTCGTGCTCGAAGTAGTCTTGAACAGACCTCTCTCTATCCTCATCTGTGACGCACACAGGAGGGATAGCCAGATGCTTCTTGTTTTTATCTTTAAGATTAATCTATAAATTCAGTGAACATCCACCTACTTTCGAAGTGTTGGCCATCTTGTATACTCCCACAACTCGTACATTTCGGACATACTTTGTAGCTTTTTTTTCAACTGCTCTTCCGTGTATTTCATCCACGTCCATTTGCCTAACAACGCCCTTTCGTCGTCGCTATGTTTACATTCTCCGCTGTTGAGCCTTGCGCCGAAAATCATATGCGCCAGTACGAACATTAATTTGTCATTCATTCGAGGCTGGAAGCACCTGGGTGGTAACAGAATCTTTTGAGGAGAATCACTTTTCACTTTAGAAGACCCTCAGCTGCATTCCCCTTTCCCTGCACTCTTTGTCACACCAATGTAGATGGTAGGAATGGGAAATCGCATATTTGCCCCGTTTACAGACGTAGGGATAGAGGGAACATACGTCTACGTAGTGTATTTGCTCATCGTCCGTACACCTGTGTAATGTCATCGCAGTCCCTCTCCTTCCTCCGAAGAAAGCGTCTCGGGGATTGAGCGGTAAAGGTTGTCCAACACAGGATGATTTTCCAATGTGTGAGATCTCGATCTCTTTTTTCAGATGTTTAAATCCGCATGTGGCCACATCTACAACTAGTTCGTAGGGGGTTCGGAAGAGTTTTTTCCAATTTTGGCTTTTTTGTCCTCTCGTATCTCAATTCGAGGGTGTCATATTGTCTTCTTTCAGAGGCTCTTTCTCTTTTGTACGGTAAAGCACTTTGGTGGGCAACCGTGGTAAGTAGCAACCATGAAACTTCATATATTGATATTTCCGCGCCCCATCAAAACCATCCACCTCATCCCCCCTCGATTTTTAACCTACCCGCTCTCGAACCAGCATGCTGGATCCTCACAACCCCGCTGCTCTTCCTCATAAGGCTTTAACCACAGGAGTGCAAGCATACGAACTGGTATCCACCAACCTGTATCCTATATCTTCGTCTATTATGCCTATTGTCTCTGGCTTCAAGAAATTTAAAAAAAAAAAAAAAAAAAAAAACGTCTAAATGCCAGGTAACAACGCGCTAGCATAGTGACACGCCTCTAAAAATGGGTCAACATTGCATTCGGGATATAAAGAGTGATCTAAATTTAATACAAGCTTTAGCCAAGATGTCACATCAGATAGTACATATTCAATTAATTCCTCTGGAAGTCAAATTCATAGTTTATTGCATTACCTGCTCGTTTGTGCCACTTTTCAAAGTCCCTTGTTGTTTTTCTCAAACATTGAATCAGGACAGTAGTACTCTTTTGCAGGTATAAGGTCCCTGTGTAGTTTCTGGTTCGCGAGTGTATTGAAGAGAATGCGGGAAAGTAGCCTTTTTTTCTTTTCCATGCCTAAGTCGAAGGCTTTAGGAAGGCAGAGAACAAAGCCCAATGGAAAGTATGTTGAGGGAGTCTGATAAAACGTACATTGTCAAGAGCTCCATCAATATCCCTTTAGTCCCCCCCCGTGGGTGATGACTTCTGGAGTAAACGTTTTGTTTGTTCTATACACGTATTTCAAGACTAACTGGAAGTCGAAACCCATTGTCCATTGTGGGCAATAACGCAAACGTCCTTTTGAACGGTTGCGCACTTCCATTACGTAGTGCATAAAATTAGATATTTGGATCTTGTTCAAAGAATTTTCTACTACGCTGCACGCAGCTGTCACAAGAACTCGTTGCTGTGTATGCACCGTTTACAATACTGTTCAGTAGACTCACAAATTTAAACATTTGTGTACCTTGACGTTGGGGTCACTCTCGAGGCAATGAGCCTTTGACGAGTCTCCAAGTCAAGGAATAAGTATTAAAAAATTGTCGTTTAAGCGGATGCTTATTTTGACGTCACTAACAATGGTTGGTTTGAGGGTCTTGAAAGCAGTGCAAACGCTGCCAATACACCTCACCGCAACGCATTCGTGGCTTGTTTTCCTTAGTCTTTTGTTTTATGAGATTTACCGCAGTCTAGACACATTTCAACGTTTCTACTTTCTTCGACATAGGTCACTTTGAGAGCGATGAAGCAGGCGTTTTGGTTTTTAAAAGTGACGATTACACTCAGGACAAGTTATTCCCGCATGCTCGACTTGCAGGGGGTGAGATTGTGCTACAAGCAGAGCAAAATGTTAGATCATCAGTGTTTTCAGCCTTTATGTTTATACGGCACATGGCAGGCTTCACAGTAATAATGACATGAAAAAGCTGCGGTCAAGTTAGTTAATTACATGTAGTGACCGTACGTGAAACAACAAGTTGATGGTTGTTACAATGCGCTCCATTATTATTTCCAACTAAAGTATACATCACGGCCTTGTTGTATTATAAACTATAAACTAGTTATCTTGTATTTCTTTAAGTGGTCATGAAATTTTTCGAGTTCTGCTATTTCCAGCCCCTTCTTCTTCAAGGATATTTAACTCGACGTATTTTTTGCCATTAATTTTGAGCTATTAGTGTTTTGCCCCTCTGAACGTCCCTTCTTGACGTATAGCTTTAATCAACTTTCGGATCCTCCTTCTTTTACATGGGCTTTGTCCTACGGACTAGAGCTCTGGGTAAACATAGATTGTCTTTAATTTTTCTATCTACAACGGACAATACCCTTTCGTATTTTTGCATTCTTCGCTATAGTTCTGTACTTATCCGGGTCTAGTTTCTAACCTTTCTACACGATATGAAGGGCTGACAACATACAAAGGGTCACCCCTGAATGTGTGTCACAGCCGTAATGTGATTCGGCAATTACAATCTGGACTATCCCCCAACCAAATAACTTTGCCATAATATAAATCAAGATGATTACGTCAGCTGCTGGTCCTAAATGGCTACATATCCCGGTTCTTTATTTTAGAAATTTAAACTGGCATGTGAAACCTAGATATTCTGGTGTCTGGAAGCGAATCACACTTCATACGAACTACAACATCTGTCAAGACCCCAACGCTTGATCCCAATCTAACTCTGTTCCGTAAACCGACAGTGGGGTCAGTTAAACATTAACGTAAGTTTTCCCATGCCGTACAACCTGGAACTTTCTTGACGTAAGTTTTGATTGGGTGTTTACAATATGTACAGGCTCAACATTAAATTTAAACCGACATAAATGGAATCCTGAATGCTTATTTTCTGTAAAACTGATAGTTTATAAAATTATTTTTGGGACTAAACGCAATTTCAATACCGTTTTTAAAACGCGGTTAACGAAGCCCGTGGTATATATACAGCTTTGTGCAGGTGAGGTATTTGTTATCCAAACCTAGAGATAGAGTAAAAATTACCTATTGCTAAAAGCATGCCAAACACGAATGCTAAACAGCACCAAGAGGATGTGGTGTCTCTTTATACTACCATCGCCCCCACATCAATCCATGCTGGGCATCTATATATAACTAGCCAAACCCAGTGCAACTGCTTATATCAATCCTCCCCGTAATTCAAACGCAAGACAATTTTATAGCAACGAGGTGCTGCAATCAACCCACACTGCCTCCCTTTTTTTTGGAATGGCATTCCAAACCCTCCAGCTGGCGGATCCGCCGCCATGTCACCATCGGCCCATCGCTACCCGTCACTTAGTGACCCCTACCATTCCAGACCACCGCCACAAGTCACTATCTCCGCCATCGCGCCATGAACCTCCCGAGGGGAACCACATCTTGTCACCATCCGCCATTACTACCGCCATCGCTCAAGTAGGGAAGTGGATGTTGTGGTGAAGAGATCATCTGGAAAGCGAGCAGCCTCCCTACCACCTGTCACTAATTCTCCATCGCGCCATGACCCTTCGAGTGCACCACATCTGTCAAACTATCCGTCATTGAACTGTCCTGCCATCGCTCTACTAGGGAAAAAGGGAGTGTTGGGAGGAGTTATCCGTATGGCGCGCCTCGCCGCACTGCCACCACCCTACATGTTCCACCTTTATCCCGCCATCCGCCATCGCTCTTTATCTACTAGGGAAAAGGTTAGTGTGGAGTAGTCGTATGCCACCCACCACATGTCACATCCGCCAAACGCTCTGGAGTGTTTGGAGGGGAGTCATGGAGGTGGCTTGGGCTGCTCTCCCATAGGGTCGCCTTCACGGAGCTCTCTGCTCGGCCAAACAAGCTTTGGGGGCTATAGGGTGGGCGTACTTTCCCTACTGATATGACATATTCAAAATTATAAAGGGCTAATAAGTATAACACGTATATAGTTTCTTAGAGGTACCAAAAAATGTTTCATTGTTCATCACACTCTTCATAAGTAATGTACCAGACATGCGGAAGGGGAAACATTTTGAACCACTTACTTTGATCGCAGGTACTTAAAAAAATTGTTGATTTATACTTGTACTACTTTAATAATTAACATCTTACAATTGTTGTGAAAAAAATTAAATATCGATAAACTACTGAAATAAATACGCAAATAACCACCTTTTTTTTAAGGGTCCGAGTTTTGCGTGCATTGTGTAACTCTGCTAATAAGAACCTTTTTAAATTTTGATATCAAACTTGACCTATGCTGCTTCGTTTTTAAGAAATTTTGTCAGACTCCCATTGTAGACCGTCCCCCAAAGGGATTATCCGGTCGGTTTAAATTTGGGCAGATCGTGTGCGTTACTATCACCCGTAAGCACTTGTGAACTTTTTGGTATTTCTTTCTTTTATGGTTCAAAAAATTAGAAAAAGAAAGGGTTTCCAGCAACTTTTAAATTGACAACCCTGGTATAGTCAATAATATAATTTAATATATGATATATATATATATATATAAATTATATTTTCAATATATTAACTATAAATAATGATATAATATTTCATATATATATATTATATTTCATATATAATATATATATATTATATATATAATATAAATATATTTCATATATATATATATAATATATAGTATATATATATAATTTGTAATATCTTTAAAAAAAGTAAATAAAGCAAAATTAATGTTTGGTAATGATTGTATATTCGGAAAAAGAAGTTTTGTTAATTGTCAGAACTAGTGTTTAATGGGTGTATAGAGATTAAATTTTTCCTGAAAAAGAAACATGCCAAATAGATAGACTATAAGGTTGAGTGTATTAACCAAATTTAAAGACTGAGTTTAATCAAAGAAAATTATAAAGCCTTAAAACAAATTTAAGTTAATCCTAATGTGACCCAATTGTAGAATTTTAAATATCTTAGTTAGAAAATAGAGAGATGGTACATATTCATCACATACAGTCTAAACCCCCATACGTTGAAAAAATGGAACATTATAGCTTTCAGAAACAGAACCTCATATTTTCGTTCATCCAGTTACCCTCGTGAAGGCTTTCACCTCTAGTTTACTCAGGCACCAATCATTTTTATTCATCATAGGATCTGCTACATGACTATGTTAATATCGTGGAATCTTACGCGGTTATATGTAACCTATATGTGATCCACTACTAGACGCAAATTTTCTGGCACAATCATTGCTTTGCGATCATATTCTTATCAGAGAAGTGAGAACAAATTCAAGAATTGGCATGTATTCAAGGATACCAACATTTATAACTTATGAGTTGATGAAAATTATATTAATATATGAAAGAAAATGTTTAATTTTAGAAATTATTAATTTACTACTACACAAGAAAATAGAAAATCCAATCCAAACACAATCCAATCCAAATCGCCTAAACAATGAAACCGACGCAAGTATTATATGGAATACCATAAGAATGCATCACTGTTAATACACCAAAAAATATCAGCTCTCCAATTATTCCTTTTCCAAACGAAACCAGTCAAATTAAACGTTCTTTCTCCAGTTGCAATTTTCAATGCTAGATTTTTTAAAGCCTTACATTCGAACTTAAAACATTCTTATTACTTTTATCATTATTTATCATAAGGACATTAATGTATAAATTTATAGAAATAAATTTACAAACAGCTATAAGTAGATTAAATGTAACTTTTTTTATTACTTCTATAATGTTACTTGATACTTTTGTTATCCTACACCATATAATGGTCGCTACTATCTGGAAGTTCCGAATCCTAAGTTTAAAGTTGTATTTAACGGAATTCTTTCAAACGTTGCGTCTTAGCGCTTGAAATAATTATGAAAAACGGTAAAAAACATAATATATACCTAAGGAGTCTTGTAATCGAGCTGGAGTACAAATAGCGAACGTTTATATTGGAAAATATTTCTCGCCATTTCCTCTGTGTTAGTCCTTCCTTCCAATAATTTATATCCAACTGACATTTACTTACTTAGTCAAGTACTAAGTAAAAACGCACTATACTCATTTTCATTTAAGTTTTTCAAATGAATTACTGATGTAAACTAAATATAAATAGGGCACATTTAATTATTTATCGTTAATTTATTTGAATAAAATACTTATCATATTCCTAATCTATTGGAGCTCTCTTTTATTCTTTATCACCTCAAATTATCAACTAAATGTTTTGATTCCCTATGGGATATTTATTGTTAGAAATTCAGTTATCAAAATTATAGAATATTTTTCTTTTATTTTTTACCCCTGCATATATTTAAATTACTCAAGGCGTGTTATTTTATATATTATATACTCGCCTTGGGCCCCGCTGGGGGCTACGCCCCCAGGCCCCTAAGTAGGGTGTTCGCAAATTCGAGGATAAGCGTATTTCGGGAACAGGTTTAAGTCCGAGCATTTGATGAGGAATCTGGGCGAGCTTTTTAAAAAAAATATTGATCTTGCAGGCATTTTTTTCCTTAATTTATTTTTTATACGATTATGCCATAGTTTTCTTGGAGTAAATAACGTGCAAAAATTTCATTTACACAGGTCAATCAGTTCTCGAGATATCGTGCGGGGCACCTAGGTTAACACCGATTAAGGCAATAAAGGGGCAAGATTTTGCTCTGTTTGTTTTAGTTTTAAAGAATAAAAAAAAAATTTGTTTGATCTGAAAAAAACTCACCAAAAAAATTGTAAATCAAGAAACTAAGGTTAAGTGTCATTTACACAGCAAGGGTTAACTTGACCTGAAGTTTATTAATGGTATATAAATTGACGCAAAATATATTCGCAGATTCATTAACGTGTAAATTTGAAAATATATTTGCCATAGGTCAATTAATATAAGAGAAATTGTCTTGTAAGGCTATTGCGTTTCAAAACTAAAATAAGTATGAGCTATATAGTTCGAAATTGTATACGCACGTTATTGAGTTTTTCCTAGATAGACACATATATCTAATTATTGAATAACATGTTTTGTGGTTGTAATAAGGTTCATCCTTAATAACTGAGGTGAGAAAACTTAAACGTACGTTGGTTAGCGGATGATGTATTAATGTTACACGAGGTTGGCATCTTATTAGGAATTTGTGTTTTAAAAATTATTCTATTTGAGCGTTGGTAAAAACACCGCTTTATTTTAGAAATCCTCTATTTGTTATCGTCACATATAAGCAGGCAAATATAGAATAATATAATAAGTAAATTAGAAGAAGGCAATGCCGAGAAATCCCTTTTTGCGTTTGGCAATGCCTTTTGCGTTGTTTAGTTCATTTTTTCATTTGTAAAACGTATTATAACTTTGTACTACTACAATTTCATAAGCCTTTTAGATAGTAATTCCAGTAAATATGCATAAATATTCCGAAGCGAAGATAGAGGAGGGAACAGGAAAATAAAAGAAAATGATGAAGAAAAAAACAAGATAAATTGTGAAGAATCAGAAAAAGTATCAGAAGCAGTCTTTCCCAAATACCCCCCTCTAGTTGGAGATTACATGGAAGTTTTTCGGTTGTTAATTTATTTCATCTATACAAGTAGTCACACAACTGAAGCTCACTTGATGAAAGAGTTTCATTCCCGGCCTTATATAGTTCCATGCCTTAAAGCTCAAAATCAATGGAAAGCAGGTCGTAACCTTTTGCAAATTGCAAGGACAATTACGAGTACGCCCACAGCCGGAATTAACATAAGATTAAGATAAACATAACAAAACACGAAACATTTATGTTTTTTATTCATCAAAAAATTATTCTGTATGATTACTGATATCGCTAAAAGAATACGATGATATTATTATAAATAGTGGTCCCGCAGCTCCGCCCGCGTGGATGTCGGTTACAGTTGCAATAAACCTACCCAGGAAAGACATGGTCAGCAAAATGATTGCCAGGTCAATCACAACACGAAAACTAACATCGATGACGCAGTCATTATCCGCAGGCTGCACAGATTGTCTTTCTGTGGATGTTAAAGTTGTTAATGATGGAAAATATTTAAATGTAATTAATACTAAGTTTTCACTTTCATTTAGTAATCTCTATTTGGTAATCATAAAAAGTTAAGCAAACAAATATAAAATAATGTTATAAATAATTTAGAAGTTAACTTAATGTCAAGAAAGCTGGAAATAAAGGATGGTTTATAATGTATCTCCCCAAGTAAAAAATATGGGCAATTAAAAAGAAACATATAGGCCGTTGAAATAAAGAAATTAGATGAATAGCAATTGGAGGCAAAACTTTTGTTTTTTATCCGTGGTTCACCAATGCTTCTTACATTAGTATGATAATATCTATCTCATGCGAAGAGGGGCCGAAAATACTTTAAAAAATTAGGAAATAGTGATTAAAGTTTATACCTCTTATGGAACAATTTTTTTTTAAAAATTTTTTT
>NW_025780288.1:0-16172 GCF_021130785.1 Homalodisca vitripennis | reverse complement strand
ACTGTTGTGTGCCGATAGCGGCGGGTAAACACTTTCCAGCTGAATAGATCTGAATTTTAATTTGAAATTTTTAAATCCAGTTCCTGAACAGTTTTCAGATTCTTTAACTCTTTGAGATGCAGATGGGTATAAGTTGACGACTAGTGTTTTGTACTCCACTTTCCGCTCTTTCTTTTGTCCGAATGGAATATCTTCTTTCTCACCATCAAACAACAAAATAATGTGTGTTTTTTAAAAAAGTTTTAAATTCCAAGCTAATTACGATGATTAAAAATAATAATGCCATCTTTGAGCTTATTTCTTATTAGTTTGTTCATTCTTCCATCTTCTAAAATAATATTAGTTACATTTAAATTCATATTTAGGTATTCAATCTGTTGGAAAAAAATAATCCGCGGAAGTCCAGGAAAATGAGGGATTATTTTTAATGAATATGAAGTTAAAGGTCAAGTCAGTTGCATTAATGAACGATTTAAAATTAGCATTGGGGCCCCCATAGTGATACTATACAACATTTACGCTTGATAACAGAATACAGAGTAAATACATAAATTTAAAAAAATTATGAATATTTAATTTACAAACCACGCCTTTACAACATCACCACCCTCACAGGTTCGACGCAGCTATATTTAACCGAAAAACCAAGCCTAATTCTATGCAACATACTTACAATATAAATACTGAACGGTAGGAAAGGTTTCACTAGCAACATTTAATATAATTGGAAATTATTTTAATATCTTCAACATTCATTGCTATCTTAATTGTCCGATATCAAACTTATTAATTAAATAATAACTAAGTCAATTACTTGCTGCAAATTTATAAAATTAAAAAATGTATTGGTGAAGTTTGTTAAATCCTAAAAGCAAACTGATCATAAAGCCACGACTCTTTAAAGGGTTTTTAACAAGGCAGCAAAGAATGAGAAAATATAATGATCATTCTTCGTTGCAACCAGCAGTTCTAACAAACTTTCTGTTGAGAAAAAGGTTCCCAACAATTTGCACAACCAGCAGACAATCGTGCCATTTTGAGAGGAGTAACTTAGAGTAAAGTAATTTTTAAGACAAGTAATTTGGACGTATTGAGATGATTTAAAATATTCCCTCTCTTAATACGTCGGGAAAACCAGCAAGACATTTTTTATTTGTTTGATATCTGGAATAAAAGGTGGCATTAGAAGGATCGAAAATACTCAATAACTCAGTGGCCGAGAAATCTCTATACCTCAATGAGTATCGAGAAATAGTACATTACAAATACTGGTCTTAAAAGTGATCTATAGTTTTATTTTGTTTTGATGTCTGGAATAAATGGTGGCATTAGTAATCGAAATACTCATAACTCAGTGGCGGGAAATCTCTATAACTCAATGAGTAATCGAGAAATAGTAACATTTTCATTTACTGGGTCTTAAAAGTGATCTATAGTTTATTAGTTTGATGTCTGGAATAAAAGGTGGCATTAGAGTTCGAAATACTCATAACTCAGTGGCGAGAAAATCTCTATAACTCAATGAGTGAACGAGAAATAGGTACATTTTTTCATTACTGGTCCTTAAAAGTGATCTATAGTTTATTTGTTTTGAGTATCTGGAATAAAGGGTGGCATTCAGAGATCGACATACTCATAACTCAGTGGCGAGAAATCTCTTTAACGCCAATGATTATCGAGAAATAATATACATTTCATTACTGGTCTTAAAAGTGATCTATAGTTTTATTTGTTTGATATCTTGAATAAAGGTGGCATTAGAGATCGAAATACTCATAACTTCAGTGGCGGGAAATCTCTATCACTCAATGAAGATCGAGAAATAGTACATTTTTCATTACTGGTCATTAAAAAGTGATCTATAGTTTATTTGTTTGATGTCTGGAAATAAAGGTGGCATTAGAGATCGAAATACTCATAACTCAGTGGCGAGAAATCTCTATAACTCAATGAGTATCGGTACAAATTAGTACAATATGTCATTACTGGTCTTTTAAAAGTGAATCTATAAGTTTTATTGTTTGATGATCTGGAATAAAGGTGGCATTAGAGATCGAAATACTCATAACTCAGTGGCGGGAAATCTCTATAACTCAATGAGTATCGAGAAAATAGTACATTTCCATTACTGGTCTTAAAAGAGATCTGAATAGTTTGGAGAAAGATTGCTTTAACAAGAGGTGTATTGGGATACTATTCATCACGATGCATAAAGATCACACAGATGCCTTTAAAAATAATTTGCCCTTAAATTTCATAGCACTAATAATAATTCTTCCATAGAGGCATAATATCAAATGTTTATAGTTAATTTACGGTAAGTAAATCAGTTGTTTCAACATAGGACTGTAAAAAATAAATAACAACATCACACCCCCCAATTGTTTTATTTTTGAGAAAGTGAATGTTTTAAATAGGGAAAATTAATATTTGAAAGGCGGAAAATCAGCAGACTTAGCTACGAGAAACAAAACCTGACATTCATCACCGATCTCATCTGTATTGGAAAGTGTACAAATCTAAGCATTTAAATCTGCTTCTTAGACACCCCTTCCAAGTATTTATTTATAACTTCATAAAGCTTGGAACGAAATATTCAGTATTTTGAAAACAAAGTCCCCATATTATACATGGGTGGCGTAAAATATACAATAACTTAGTTCACGTTTTAATGTGCAATTTATCACTTATTGTTTGGTTTTATAAAGAAAACTGTTTCCAAACGATTTAAGAGGATGTTTAAATTGGGTGATATTCTTGTACATTTAAGTACTTGCTTCAAAGCTAGCTGACATCACGTTTTCTGAAATAAAGTGTAGCATGGGAATACCTGTTTTTATTTACTGTCGTCAATTACCAAACTTCTTTCACAAGCTGACGCAATTGAGAAGAAATTATTTTATATTTTCCACTCGATTAAATTTAGATATCCCATAGGAGGACTGAACTGGCGAGGCACAAACACAGAGTAATGTAGCAAACGACCTATTTTCAGTTCATTCCCTATGTTCTTAACATGGATTAGTGGCCTCTTTTATTCTTCAGGAAAAAATACCAATACTCTCAAAGGAATACTTCTTTTGCAAAACGTTTAACTATTTAATTAATAGGTAGACGGAGGTTGAGCAATTACTATTGTTTTAATTAAATGAATTAATATCTATGTAATTTCAGCAGAGAAAAAGAAATGTAAAAATTACTAAAACCACTTAATGAAAAGGGGATAGTTTTTTTCAAAATGTATAAAGAGGGTACTGGCACTTTAAAACAGTTCTAATGTTGTTCTAATGGACAAAGGGTTTTAATTCTTTACTACAACCATATTTAAAAATTTTACTCTGCGTCCTATCCATGTAAACACGCCAACGGATCGACGCTCCACAGTTTATTTAATTTTGGAATGGTTTTTATAACTCTGATAATAGTGCTTTGACCTCGGAATAAGCGTGTAATTAACGTAAATCTATTTTTTTTTTTTTAAGTGAATAGTGACTGCTTAACTCTGATAACTTCTACTGTTTGTGTGCCGATAGCGGCCGGTGGTTTCAAGGTGTAAGCGTACACTTTCCAGCTGGATATAGAGGTCCTGAATTTTAATTTGATAATTTTTAAATCCAGTTCTTCTGAACAGTTTTTTCAGATTCTTTAAACTCTTTAGAGAGGCAGCAATGGGTATAAGTTGATCGAACTGCTAGTGTTTTGATACTCCACTTTCCGTCACTCTTTCTTTTTGTCCGAATGGAACTATATCTTCTTTTCTCACCATCAAAAATAAACAAAATAATGTGTGTTTTTAAAAGTTTTTTTAAATTCCAAGCTATTCGATGATTAAAAATAATATGCCATCTTGGGCCTTATTTCTTATTAGTTTGTTTCTTCCTTCTTCTAAAATAAATATTAGTTACATTTAATTTTCATATTTTTGTATTCAATATGTTGGAAAAAAATAATCCGCGGAAGTCCAGGAAAATGAGGGATTTATTTTTTACATGAATATTGCAAGTTAGTCAAGTCACAGTGGATATTAATTGAATAACAAAACGCCTGTAAAATTAGCATTGCTGGTATAATATACCATTCAATTTTAACTTGATATCAGATATACAGGACGTAATACTACTTTAATTTAAAAACAATTATGAATATTTTAATTTAATAGCAATTAATTATGAAAACCCTAAAATATGTGAGAAGACGAAAACAGCTTTAAGGGATCCGGAAAAAAAAGCCTTATATACATTAATTCTCATACATTTATTAAATAACTGGAACCGGTTAGGAAACGGTTCACTGAGCAAACAATTATTATTATTGGAAATTATTTTTAATTATCTTCAACTTTATTTGCTATCTTAAATTTGATCGATATCAAACTTTTAATTAATATATAAACTAAGCAAATTACTGCCCTGCTGAATTTATAAAATTAAAAAATGTATTGGTGAAGTTGTTTAAATCTAAAAGCAAACTGATCATAAAGCACGCTCTTAAAGTTTTTAACAAGGCAGCAAAGAAGGAGAAAATATAATGATATTCTTCGTTGCACCAGCAGTTCTAACAAACTTCGTTGAGAAAAGGTCCCAAATTTGCACACAGCAGACAATCGTGCTTTTGAGAGGAGTAAATTAGAGTAAAGTAATTTTTAAGACAAGTATTTGGACGTAGTGAGATATTTAAAATATTCCTTCTTATTACGTCGGGAAAACCAGCAAGACATTTTTATTTGTTTGATATCTGGAATAAAGGTGGCATTAGAGATCGAAATACTCATAACTCAGTGGCGAGAAATCTCTATAACTCAAATGAGTATCGAGAAATAGTACATTTCATTACTGGTCTTAAAAGTGATCTATAGTTTATTTGTTTGATGTCTGGAATAAAGGTGGCATTAGAGATCGAAATCACTCATAAACCTCAGTGGCGGGAAATCTCTATAACTCAATGAGTATCGAGAAATAGTACATTTCATTACTGGTCTTAAAAGTGATCTATAGTTTATTTGTTTGATGTCTGGAATAAAGGTGGCATTAGAGTTCGAAATACTCATAACTCAGTGGCGAGAAATCTCTATAACTCAATGAGTATCGAGAAATAGTACATTTCATTACTGGTCTTAAAAGTGATCTATAGTTTATTTGTTTGATATCTGGAATAAAGGTGGCATTAGAGATCGAAATACTCATAACTCAGTGGCGAGAAATCTCTATAACGCAATGAGTATCGAGAAATAGTACATTTCATTACTGGTCTTAAAAGTGATCTATAGTTTATTTGTTTGATATCTGGAATAAAGGTGGCATTAGAGATCGAAATACTCATAACTCAGTGGCGGGAAATCTCTATAACTCAATGAATATCGAGAAATAGTACATTTTCATTACTGGTCTTAAAAGTGATCTATAGTTTATTTGTTTGATGTCTGGAATAAAGGTGGCATTAGAGATCGAAAATACTCATAACTCAGTGGCGAGAAATCTCTATAACTCAATGAGTATCGACAAATAGTACATTTCATTACTGGTCTTAAAAGTGATCTATAGTTTATTTGTTTGATGTCTGGGAATAAAGGTGGCATTAGAGATCGAAATACTCATAACTCAGTGGCGGGAAAAATCTCTATAACTCAATGAGTATCGAGAAATAGTACATTCCATTACTGGTCTTAATAAGTGATCTATAGTTGGGAAAGATTGCTTTACAAGAGGTGTATTGATTACTTTTCATCACGATGCTAAAAGCACACAGAGCCTTTTAAAATATTGCCTTAAATTTCATAGCCTAATAATAATTCTTCCATAAGGCATAATACTATTTTATAGTTAATTTTCGGTAGTAAATCAGTTGTTTCAACATAGGACTGTAAAAATAAAATAACAACATCACACCCAATTGGTTTATTTTGAGAAAGTGATGTTTAAATAGGGAAATTAATATTTGAAAGGCGGAAAATCAGCAGGACTTAGCTACGGAGACAAACGCTGACTTTCACCGATCTCATCTGTATTGGAAAGTGTACAAATCTAACATTTAATTGCTCTTAGACCCCTTCCAAGTATTATTTATATCTTCAGAAAGCTTGAACGAAATATGCAGTTTTTTGAAACAAAGTCCCATATTATACATGGGTGGCCGTAAAATATACAATAACTTAGGTCACGTTATGTGCAATTTATCACTTAATGTTTGGTATAAAGAAACTTTCACGTTTAAGAGGATGTTAAGTGGGTGATATTCTTGAAACATTTAAGTACTTGCTCAAAGCTGACATCACGTTTTATGAAATATATGTAGCATGGGAATACCTGTTTTTTATTTACTGTCGTCAATTACAAACTTCTTTCACAAGCTACGCTCAATTGAGAAGAAATTATTATATTTTCCACTCGATTAAATTTAGATTCCATAGGAGGACTGACTGGCGAGGCACAAACACAGAGTAATGTAGCAAACGACCTATTTTCCAGTTCATTGCCTTTGTTCGTAACATGGATAGTGGCCTCTTTTATTCTTCAGGAAAAAATACCAATCTCTCAGGAATACTTCTTTTGCAAAAACGTTAAATATTTAATTATTAGGTAGACGGAGGTTGAGCAATTACTATTGTTTAATAAATGAATTAATATCTATGTATTTCAGCAGAGAAAAAGAATGGTAAAAATTACTAAAAACCACTTAATGTAAGGGATAGTTTTTTCAAAATGTATTAAAGAGGGTACTGCTTAAAACAGTTCTAATTTTGTTCTAATGACAAAGGGTTTTTAATTCTTTACTACAACCATATTTAAAATTTACTGGTCCTATCATGTAAACACGCAACGATCGACGCTCCACAGTTTATTTAATTTTGAATGGTTTTTTATAACTCTGATAATAGTGTTTGACCTCGGAATAGGTTGTAATTAACGTAAATCTATTTTTTTTTTTTTAAGTGAATAGGACTGCTTAACTCTGTAACTTCTACTGTTGTGTGCCGATAGCGGCGGGGTAAACACTTTCCAGCTGAATAGATCTGAATTTTAATTTGAAATTTTTAAATCCAGTTCCTGAACAGTTTTCAGATTCTTTAACTCTTTGAGATGCAGATGGGTATAAGTTGACGACTAGTGTTTTGTACTCCACTTTCCGCCTCTTTCTTTTGTCCGAATGGAATATCTTCTTTCTCACCATCAAAAAACAAAATAATGTGTGTTTTAAAAGTTTTAAATTCCAAGCTATTCGATGATTAAAAATAATATGCCATCTTGGCTTATTTCTTATTAGTTTGTTCTTCCTTCTTCTAAAATAATATTAGTTACATTTAATTTCATATTTTGTATTCAATATGTTGGAAAAAAATATCCGCGGAAGTCCAGGAAAAATGAGGGATTATTTTTAATGAATATGAAGTTAGTCAAGTCAGTGAATTAATGAACGCTTAAAATTAGCATTGCTGGATAATATACATCATTTACTTGATATCAGAATACAGAGTAAATTACTTAATTTAAAACAATTATGAATATTTAATTTAATAGCATTAATTATGAAACTAAAATATGTGAGAAACAGCTTTAGGGATCCGAAAAAAGCTTATATACATTAATTCTTACATTATTAATACTGAACGGTAGGAAAGGTTCACTAGCAACAATTATTATTATTGGAAATTATTTTAATATCTTCAACTTTATTTGCTATCTTAATTGTCGATATCAAACTTTTAATTATTATATAACTAAGCAATTACTGCTTGCTAATGTTATAAAATTAAAAAATGTATTGGTGAAGTTGTTAAATCTAAAAGCAAACTGATCATAAAGCACGCTCTTAAAGTTTTTAACAAGGCATGCAAAGAAGGAGAAAATATAATGATATTCTTCGTTGCACCAGCAGTTCTAACAAACTTCGTTGAGAAAAGGGTCCCAAATTTGCACACAGCAGACAATCGTGCTTTTGAGAGGAGTAAATTAGAGTAAAGTAATTTTTTAAGACAAGTATTTGGACGTAGTGAGATATTTTAAAATATTCCTTCTTATTACGTCGGGAAAACCAGCAAGACATTTTTATTTGTTTGATATCTGGAATAAAGGTGGCATTAGAGATCGAAATACTCATAACTCAGTGGCGAGAAATCTCTATAACTCAATGAGTATCGAGAAATAGTACATTTCATTACTGGTCTTAAAAGTGATCTATAGTTTATTTGTTTGATGTCTGGAATAAAAGGTGGCATTAGAGATCGAAATACTCATAACTCAGTGGCGGGAAATCTCTATAACTCAATGAGTATCGAGAAATAGTACATTTCATTACTGGTCTTAAAAGTGATCTATAGTTTATTTGTTTGATGTCTGGAATAAAGGTGGCATTAGAGTTCGAAATACTCATAAACTCAGTGGCGAGAAAATCTCTATAACTCAATGAGTATCGAGGAAATAGTACATTTCATTACTGGTCTTTAAAAGTGATCTATAGTTTATTTGTTTGAATATCTGGAATAAAGGTGGCATTAGAGATCGGAAATACTCATAAACTCAGTGGCGAGAAATCTCTATAACGCAATGAGTATCGAGAAATAGTACATTTCATTAATGGTCTTAAAAGTGATCTATAGTTTATTTGTTTTGATATCTGGAATAAAGGTGGCATTAGAGATCGAAATACTCATAACTCAGTGGCGGGAAATCTCTATAACTCAATGAATATCGAGAAATAGTACATTTCATTACTGGTCTTAATAAGTGATCTATAGTTTATTTGTTTGATGTCTGGAATAAAGGTGGCATTAGAGATCGAAAGATTACTCATAACTCAGTGGCGAGAAATCTCTATAACTCAATGAGTATCGACAAATAGTACATTTCATTACTGGTCTTAAAAGTGATCTATAGTTTATTTGTTTGATGTCTGGAATAAAGGTGGCATTAGAGATCGAAATACTCATAACTCAGTGGCGGGAAATCTCTATAACTCAATGAGTATCGAGAGAAATAGTACATTCCATTACTGGTCTTAAAAGTGATCTATAGTTGGGAAAGATTGCTTTACAAGAGGTGTATTGATACTTTTCATCACGATGCTAAAAGCACACAGAGCCTTTTAAAATATTGCCTTAAATTTCATAGCCTAATAATAATTCTTCCATAAGGCATAATACTATTTTATAGTTAATTTCGGTAGTAAATCAGTTGTTTCAACATTAGGACTGTAAAAATAAATAACAACATCACACCCCAATTGTTTATTTTGAGGAAAGTGATGTTTAAATATAGGGAAATTAATATTTGAAAGGCGGAAAATCAGCAGACTTAGCTACGAGACAAAACGCTGACTTTCACCGATCTCATCTGTATTGGAAAGTGTACAAATCTAACATTTAATTGCTCTTAGACCCCTTCCAAGTATTATTTATATCTTCAGAAAGCTTGAACGAAATATGCAGTTTTTTGAAACAAAGTCCCATATTATACATGGGTGGCGTAAAAATATACAATTAACTTAGGTCACGTTATGTGCAAATTTATCACTTAATGTTTGGTATATAAAGAAACTTTCCACGTTTAAGAGGATGTTAAGTGGAGTGATATTCTTGAAACATTTAAGTACTTGCATCAAAGCTGACATCACGTTTTATGAAATATATGTAGCATGGGAATACCTGTTTTTATTTACTGTCGTCAATTACAAACTTCTTTCACAAGCTACGCCAATTGAGAAGAAATTATTATATTTTCCACTCGATTAAATTTAGATTCCATAGGAGGACTGACTGGCGAGGCACAAACACAGAGTAATGTAGCAAACGACCTATTTTCAGTTCATTGCCTTTGTTCGTAACATGGATAGTGGCCTCTTTTATTCTTCAGGAAAAAAATACCAATCTCTCAGGAATACTTCTTTTGCAAAAACGTTAAATATTTAATTATTAGGTTAGACGGAGGTTGAGCAATTACTATTGTTTAATAAATGAATTTAATATCTATGTATTTCAGCAAGAGAAAAAGAATGTAAAAAATTACTAAAACCACTTAATGTAAGGGATAGTTTTTTTCAAAATGTATAAAGAGGGTACTGCTTAAAACAGTTCTAATTTGTTCTAATGACAAAGGGTTTTAATTCTTTACTACAACCATATTTAAATTTACTGGTCCTATCATGTAAAACACGCAACGATCGACGCTCCACAGTTTATTTAATTTTGAATGGTTTTATAACTCTGATAATAGTGTTTGACCTCGGAATAGGTGTAATTAACGTAAATCTATTTTTTTTTTTAAGTGAATAGGACTGCTTATCTCCTCCGTGAGTAATGGACTGTGTGTACAATCTAACCAAAGAACTAACAAGGTTAGACTTGTACTCTGCCAAACAATCCACGTTTAACATAACTTGGAGCGGCGGCGGCTAGTCAATCACCAGTAAACACCGACAAGACCAGCTCCAGTGGCAACACCGGTAGCGTCACGGACTACGACCCACAGATTCCTGGTTCTAATCACGAGTCTGACAGTTACTTTTTGCCCCCTCAGTAGACTGCTGAACACCAAACAAACCTGTTGTAAATAATTTTAATTCCACAAAACTATATTGTTATTCATTGACCAGATTTTATTGTTACTATTTCCATTTAAATTTTATCAAATTGTTATCTATTTTATTTATTTAATTTATTTAAATATTTTATTTTATATACTGTATTTAATTTATAATAGCCTATATTTTATTTATTTAATAACCATGACATTTCACCGTTGAGAAAACTAAGTCTGGAAGCCCCTTCATTATTTTCAACAATGTGAAATATAGACAAAAAAGAATTCTGAGGAATGGTGATGTTTCTTGGCTTTGCTTGCTGGGCAAAAATTGCGGTGCATCTATCAAATACTGATGCAAACATGACGAGAGTGACTGTGTGTAACGACAAACACACTGGCGATCACGCAGTCACCATGAGTTCCCTCTTGTCGCCGCTGACCAGGCCTCGTCCTGCGGCCGCTTCGTCATCCTCCACTCCACCCGCTTCAGCTGCGACATCTGCACCCTCCACACCGCCGACACCCGCCACACCGCCTGCGCCTGTCTGCTCCACGCCCGACCCTGGCCTCACACTGGTCCCCACCACACCTGCGTCCAGCGGACGAGATATTAGCATCGCCCCACAGTATCAGCTGAAGACCCAGCAGCGGAGGTTTCTCGTCTTAAAAAGGAAATTGAGCGCCTTAAAAGTGAATTTAAGATACTTCTGGATCACACCGTTGAGTCAGACTCTCGCTTGCTCCAGTTCACTGACCAGATATTTACAATGAACACATCCCGCGTCGACCAGACCGCCCGCGCCTCCGCGGAGGGTGGACCGTGGCGTCCAGTGTGACCCGCCCTCCTATCCACCTGAAGACCCCGTGCCTGTTTCCGTGGACTTTGGTGCGCAGTGTGATCTGTGGTCTACCGCGTGTACGCGGTGTGCTGAGATCACTGACATTCTTAATAGCCTTTAAAACGACGATAGAAGTACTTCAGGCAGAAAATCAATGCCTGGAAGAATCAGCTGAGAACATGTGAGGATGTGGATGTGACTCCTACTCATCCATGGATAGAAGTGAGACCTTCAAAAAAAGTAGCTCCAACCAAACAGAAACAAATTTCTCAAGTTCTGACTAAAAAACAAAAAAAATGCCTTTCCATGATCAAAAAATTAAAAATAGCTCTAAAATCCCCAATCCAACACTCAATCATAGTAAACCTTTACAGAAAAAATCGACAGACGTCCCAAACCCCTATCCCTCACTTCCGTTCCATTAATATCAGAGGTGATAGCCACTCTCGCCACATCTCGGGACTTGTGAAATCCATGACCTTCCCTCCCGCCTCTGTTGGTGACATGTGCATGCCCGGCGCCGGCCTGCTGGACATCTTGAGAACGGGCCATACTCCACCTCGGTCCGGGACCCACTGCGAGGTGTTAATCGCGGGCTCAAACGATCTGGCAGTGGGCAAACAGCACGTCATTTACCGCCACCTGGAGGCTCACATCGCTTGCCAAACCTGCCAACACTGAACTTGTTCTTGTCACCTTACCGCTTCGACATGACTTGGAACCAGATCACCCCATCCATGATGAGACCGTGCTCGAGAATGCTTACATTGAGGAGTTGGCTGTCCGGCACAACATCCGCGTGGTAAACTTCAATAACATCGGCCGGAGGCATTTCACGAGGCACGGTCAGCATCTCTCAATGCGGGGTAAGCGGCTACTGGCGGGGATGGTAGTGAAGACCCTTGCACTGCTGAGACCCAGGGTGTCTGCGCCGCCGCTGCACATCGTCGCTGCTGCGCCAGCCCCCACCGTCCCGGCTCCTGCTGCTGCCAGCGGGGAGTCAGCTGACACCCTCCATCAGTCTCCAAGACTTCAGCACGCCACCTACGCGGAGGCACTCAGGGGGTCACCAACGCCAGGCAGTGTTGACGAGAGTGGACGCTCTCCTGAACAAAAAAACTTGGAGAACATTGTCAGAGTGAAACCGGTATAGGGATGATTTCGGATCCAGCCGTTTTTAAAACAAAACCAAACACGGAAAAATCTTCAAAAATCTCAAAATTCCAAATTCACAACCGAAAATTTGAAATTTGTTCATCAGAATGCCCAAATTGCAACCAACAAAATTGATGAATTGGCAGTCATGTGCGAAGAATTAAATCCCGATGTGCTTATTAGTATCTGAGTACGGTTTCATAGATGACAACATCCATCTTTTCAAAATTCCAAATTTTGAATTGGCAAAACATTTCTGTCGAAATCGTTTCAAAGGGGGCGGTGTGGCAATTTTTGTGAAAGCATTTTCAAAATTTGAACCTTTCAAAATTAACAACATGATTGAAATGAATTTTGAAGCCGAAGGGCATAAAAATCACGTCAAACTGTTTGGGAAAAATAGCCAGTCATCGGGTTATACAGATCAGCCCAATGGCTGTAGCAACTCCTTTTTTGAAAATTTTGAGCGACTTCTTAATGACCTGTTTTTAAATTCTGTGAAGTTCCTAATAATGGGAGACTTTAACATTAATGTAATGAATCCCACCGACCCCCTAACCCAGCGGCTTCGCGATGTTTTAAATTCTTTCAATCTAAATTGGTCCGTGAATTCACCGACACGAGTGACCGCTACGGACGAGTACTGCCATCGACAATGTTGTCACAAACATTCCTGTTTTGAACTCTGCAATCTCTGACCACTTTGCGCAGGGGGCCGTGATCCGTGGGTGCAAACTTGAAAGTCAAAATTCAAAATTTAAAATTGCAAGGGAAGGTTGATTCGGGCCCCCAGGGAACATTTCGCCACTTAAATCGATGTTTTGAGGAAGCCTGAGGCCCTGGGCAATTTTTCGAGATAACTTCTGGGAAGTGTTGCGATGACATGTATGCGGCATTTTCAGTGATAGTGCCTTCAAACTATTATCATGGATTGTTTGCTTGTCCGCTTCATGAAGCGACCCAAAGTCAATCACGACACCTAAAAAAGGCACGGTGGTTGACAAAGGGAATTCTTGTTATCTACGAGAAAGAAAAGCTTAAAATTCTTTCACATAAAATTTTTCATCTGGAACCCAAAACGAACATTTCAAATTTTTTTTCAGAAAGTAACCGAAGGATTTTTATAAAAAAGTCATACGATGGCTGCTAAAGCCTTATGATGTTAAATAAGGCCTTGGAGTAAACTGCGATAAACCTTCTCGGAACAAACAGCCTTTGGAAAATTCATATAAACGACTTTTCTCAGTGATACACACCAGATAATAAAAATACACCAAAAGAGAATCGCCCAAATTTAAAAATTGAAGTACAAAACTGTTGAAAACCGAGCTCACAAGTGGCCAGACGAATTTAATTAAATTACTTCTTCTTCCGTGGCTCACAGTGGGTTCTTCGGCATTTAAGCTGAAACCTCGGTTTCACGGAGGAAGATGCGTGTTTTGTTATCAGGTTGCATACCATGGCGGACCATGGCCATCCTGGTGTGCTGGAAGGGGAGGTTGCACGAGTCATTACAGCGGGGGGAAAGCCTCTCAACTCAAAAAAAATCTGTGGCTGTGACGCAAAACGGGATGTCAGTTGCTGGCTCTACTCAAACACTGCCTTCAGGCATTATCATTTGAGACTCCACTCACAAATAATTGATCAACTTTTCTTTTGAAAAAGGAACCTTCCCCCATCACTTTTGATAGACATCCAATAGTCATTTCCGATCTTCAAAACTATCAGTCATGACCCTTGGACATAGACAACTATTCGATCCCAATCTCAATTCTTCCAGTCTTTCAGCCAAAATTTTTACGAAAAACATTTTTCTAATGAAAAGCTTGCCAAGCTTTCTAGAAAGAAAATTAACAAATATCCTAAATCCGGAACAATTTGGATTTAGGAATAAACACTGGAATCCACAATCAGACGACCGTGTTGAACAATCTTTCTTGGACATAATGTTGTCCGATTGGATTGGGAAGGACGAGAACATGTGGCTCTAGTATATTCCTCGACCTATCCAAAGCATTTTGTACTGTGTGCATCATGAAACCACTTTTGCTCCAGCTTGGTTAATAAAATGCTCGGCGTTCGGGGTTTTTTTTTTCCTCTCGCACTTATGGCTCACTTCTTACGCTGAAAGGATCGACGACCAGTTTGCGGTTGACGGTAATCGAACACGTTCGATCTCAAACAAAAATTTAAAATGGGACCCATGGTTGTCCCTCAGGGGCTCCATCCTTGGGCAGCTCCTTTTGTTTCCTAGTTTTACGTCTGACAGACTGAATTTTCAGTGGAATCCAGCATGGAAAAACAAACTGGTTTCAGTATGCTGACGACAATACAACTCCTCTGTATTCAAAAAACAAAATCAACTCAAGACCTGGAAATCACCATCCTTCCATGGAACTGAATTTACTGCATTCAGTATTTTGCCTGAATTGGAACCTGAAAACACTAATCATTCAAAAACAAATGTCATGTGTTTTAGCCTTTCGACTAAGAAATTGATCACGAACGTGTCTAGGCCTGCCGTGTTTTGGTGGAATTGATGTGACTTTTAGAGGAAACTAATCTCCACAAAGTTTCTGGGAATGTTCCTAGACAGAGGGGACTGACCTGGGCTGTCATCTATGTTGGACAATGTATGTGCCTAGAGTGGCCTCAGGCATATATGACAACTTGCACGGCACCTGGCAATAGTTCTGTTCCCCCAGAGTTCTGAAAATGGATAATATTTTTCGGCGCCTGATTCATCCACACTTTGCCATATGGAGTGAGACTCTGGGGAGGTTGTGCCAAACAAAAACAAAATGGAAAAGAGTTTTCAATGCTCCAAAAAAAAAGGGCAATCAGAATCATTGCAAATTTATATATTACAGAGAGTCGTGTAGGGAATCTTTCAGGGAGTTAGAATTGCTGACTTTTGCCCTGCCTTTATGTTCTGTGAGCGTGATTTCATGCTACTGCAAATCCAAAGTGTGATTTGGTTCGTGGCGGTAGCGTTCACCCACTATGAGACGAGAGGCGAGGGACAGTCCCAACTACCGAACTCGGCAAATACAGACTGAAATTATCCACAACATCTCCCTCGAACAAGTTTGTGGGTGTCAGGACTAATAAACAAGACTCCCTGAAAGTGCTCAAACTTTCACGCCAATCAACATCAATTCAAAAACTCGTCTTTTAAACGCCTTTTGGGTTGATCCAAAAGCGTTTCTAATTCTGTCGAAGAATTCATGGTCAGCCGCTGGGATGTTCTAAATCTAAATTTAACTTGGATTCTGAAGTCAGTTGTGAATGTGTTTGAGTGAATGCATGAATTTTTAAAGTTATGAATGTGTTTTGAACGTTCTAAGCCTGTGGTTTATCTTACTTACTTCTGACTTGTTGCAATACAATGTCCATTGTCAAAATGCAATAAAGAGATTGATTGATTGATTGATTAACGAATAAAAAAATTTAATACCTATTTAATCCTATCAAGTTAAAGATGTTTAGGCCTTAGACATTTCTTAAATCACTACCCTAAAATTTAAAGGTTTACACCTCTTCCTGCTGATCGAGTGTGGATATTTTAAAGGAAATGAACCAATTAATAGGATGGTGTATGCATTCAGTAGTCCACACACCAGCTGAGGTCAAGTAATAAACTTCTTCCGCGAGTAGACAGTCA
>NW_025780287.1:0-16587 GCF_021130785.1 Homalodisca vitripennis | reverse complement strand
TGTTAGGACCTCAATTTATTTTGTAATTAAATGTTTTTCTATATATTAAAAAATCTAGAGACTAGTTTATGTAAATTAAAAAGTGACATTTCAGTAAGATATAAAAGAAAAAGTACAAAAGGACCAGGAGAATAATAAATATGGCCGTTTTCCTAAAATCAGATTTTAATTTCAATGTGTAATGAAATGAAATGGAAATGGAAAAAATGACTTTATTAGAGGCATAAGTTTAGGACTATAATAGTCCTCTCTACCACTTACTTAACCTCATAAAAATTAATAACAAAACATATATATGAATACATTTTATAACTAAAACTTAGTTCTATTATTTTACACTATATATTAAATGAATCCTTAAAATAAAATCAATCATCAAAATAATTAGTGTAGACTATATACAAATTTACAATAATTATCGCAAGGACACAACACACACTCGCATTCATTCAACTTGCATGAAAATTGCCCTAAGTATCGCCCGACACTCAAAGCCGCCAATCGCTTATTACCACCCTGAGCCCCCAGCATCAAGGCCCTGACCTCCGCCCAAAGCGAGTGCGACTTATTCGCCCCCATGGCTCTGAATGTTCACCGGGTTAAAGCATTCCACAATCGACAGGCAGAAGAAGAAACTGCAAACGATTTGCTAACAGGTAGTTTTTCGATGAATTGGGATAGATTATAAGGATGTTAGACCCTCCTTGTACTTCCTTTCACTTATTTCAGACATAAATCGAAAGTTGTTTGAAAGATAACTAGGACAATTTGTATTTAAAAGAGCGTGTGTGCAAACAGAATTGATGTGAGTGATAGTCTCGAAGGTCTTTTAATTTTAAGATAGATAATTTGATTGAAGTAGTGGGCGTTACGTGATCATCACGTCTGAGATTGAAAATGAACCTAATGCAAAAAGTTCTGAGCACGCTGGAGTCTATTTGGAAAGCTCCACAGTCATGTCATTAATGACTATGTCCACAGTAGTTGTAGTGAGGCATAGAATTTGGGTTGGTGGTAGGGGGGAAAATACAAGAGTTCTTTATCATCATTATTTTAACTTGCTGTGGTAGATTATGAAGCCAAGCCGCTTAAGGCAGTGAACACCGGCAAAGAACCCCTATTAACATGTCAAAGAAGCCTGTTCAGGTTCCATCTTCAAAGTGTTTTTGTCAATAATAAGTCCTAGATTTTTAACCTTTCTCAGAGTATTATAAAGCTCTTGATCATTGTTAGTTTTAATTTGGGAGCCGTAGTAAAAGTCAATTTTACGAACAAGCTTTGGATGACCTATCATAATACACTGAGTTTTTGTCTACGTTTAATTTTTAAGTCCATGTATTCCAAGTCCTAGTGAGTAACACAGCGTCCAATATCGGAATCTCATGAGCAGTCCACATAAGTTTGCATTTCTGTTAAAGGAAAAGTTGGCGTATTTTTGTAAGTCATCTGCATACAAGTTGGAAAATTGGAGATGGGTAATTTTAGTAGTAATGTCATCGATGTACAGTGAAAATAGAAGTGGCCCAGAGGACTCTGAACCCTGTGGAAACTCCACGAGTGACTGGGTCTCCATCTCGACTGTCTTCTCTACCTGATCTGACACACTGGCGCCGTCACCGAAAGGTAAGACTCAACCCACTTCTGACACTACCATCAGAGAAACCATCCTTCCTAACTTTGATATAAGGACGGCAAGGGGGATAATAAACACAGTCAAAAGCCTTTGAAAAGTCGAAAAGGGTTAAAATGGTTACTTGACTCTTATCAATTCCAAGGCGTACATCATCAACTATTTTTAGAAGTGCAGTAGAATGTGTAGTCAGATGTATTTAATAATATAAGAGATACCAAATAACTAGATGAGGTTATGGCTAGATGAACTTCTGCTCTACAGCACGGGAGTAAATAATACAGAAATTGTTATTATTCCAATGGTAATGGCTTCATGCAATATTCATAAAAGTGTGTAATCGACAAAATTACACCATTTATGACGCAGTTTCATACGAATTACCTGGCATTACGTGACATCAATCCTTGATCAATAATCCAGGACGTGTTTTACATGTAGGATTATTTTTGTGACGACTGTTAACCACCTCGGCAATGCTTAGAGAAACAGGAGACTTTCATCTTTTTCAATATTTAATTTAAGTAGAAACGTGGCGGTCAAGGTTCAAGCTTTAAATATAAAGACACATATTGTAAATAATAATCAGTTAAATTCTTCCAAAGCTGGACAACGACATGCTAGTTCAATTTGATATCACTACAGTAATGTTCCGTTTGATGTACTAATATAAGGCCATTTGGATTATGTATTAAAGTAATTCGTGTAAACTATATTCATAGGGAACAACCGGTTAGCTATCAAATTATAGTTCAATAATGATTATTATTATTGAAGTTTAGCTACAGTTTTTATTAAGTACAGTATTAAAAACAATGTTTCAATTATCTGTATTAAACAAATAGCTTCACAGTTACCCAGGGTCAAGTCAAATATTACTATAGTAAAATTCCGTTTCATTAGCCTATATAACGCCATTTGAAATATATATCCTGAAGCAGTTTGAGTAAACTACGATTATAGTGTACACACACTTAGTTATAAAAGTGTTCTGGAATAATGGTATATAAATATTATTACTGTGTATTACAAGTATAGTTGATCAAATTTTACAGTATTTCACAAATCTCAGTATTAAATTAATTTTAAATATCTGTAACTAACAAATAATTAAAATCTTGAGTATTGAAAAAATAAATGTACTACATATTGACACAAAATGTACATATGGAGAAAAAGTACTTGAAGTATCTTTCAGATTTACAAGGACACAAACGCTATGTTTGAAAGTCAAACAGTTGCATAAAGAAAGTGTTGAACTTTAGTTACTCACTGGCAACACTACTTGAATATTTATAACTCAAATATTTTATTCAACTTCAACATGCTCTAAGCGTAACTTGGAAAGTTTCTACTTACCTGTCAAGCACGAATACAAACAAAATACCAAGTGCTTTTCTATAAACATACATATTCTATGAGCTTTCATGACCATATTAGGCTATATATTTCCCTTACATCAAAACACATTAAGGTGTATAAACCTCCTTTATAAGCTTTCAAGTGGTACTTCAAGGAGCACTCGTTCAAACATTTTTACGTCATTCTTAAATTAAGTAACGAAGATTTAAGTATGATTCGAAAATTTTTTTGTGGTATAAAGAATAAAACTACTTGTACGTCAGTCTTACTCGTTTAAGTTTTTTCAGTTTATTTTGACGCCGCAATTAAGATTTGTTGATAATGCATAAGGCATTTCTATTCTTCATAATGTATGTATACCTTTGTAACTTACATGTCTTAAACATTTTGCTACACTCTCTCGCTGGTTAACTCCAGAATATCAAGTACATTTTAACTTGATTTAAAAAGTACTTTATACTGAAAACAATACAGTAACAGTAACATTAACCGTTGGTTAGTGAAAAAGGGAGAACCGTGGTGAGATTGTGCCAAACACTACATCAAGGTTCCATTTCATCTATCAGCCTTTCTCTAATGACAGTATCGAAGTCAGTTGTCTCGAGCGGAGCCTTTTCCACACATTACGAACTTCTCTCGACTGACCCCGTGTGTATTACAGTTGCTTGTTTTGTCTTTCATTACGAAATTACCAAAGAGGCGGTGTACTATAAACGTACTAATAAGGTTGTTGTGAATCTTGTTGGGCTGGATGCTGTCCCCTCAAAGATATAAAATGTCCTTCCTTCACGTCTGACTGTAAACATTTCAGAACAAGTTACATGAAGTTGGTTTTTAGGATTTTAGAAGTTTCTGACTCATATACTTCCAAGCCAAGGAACCTATAAATCCCACATTTACCTTAGTAGTAGTTTTCTTTCACCAGATGCTTTAAGAGAAGCTCTTACGCTTAAATATATGCGCTGTTAGATTCTATCAGTAACATTCATATATTTTACTGATTGACTGCATGGATGGATTAAATTACTGGTGATCTCACTTCAATTTGTACATGTTCAATACCCATCAGGATATTAAAATCATATATTTTAGTCTCTAAGTTTGTTAGAATATATGTAGCCAATGAACAGTTAACTCATGGTGGCTGTAGCTGGTGCTGATAAAATTGGGGAAGTACATAGAGTTGTTTGGTTCGAGAGGAGGACGCCGTTAAATTATTTGTTTTTTAAACAGAGGAGATTTTGTATATTTTTGACACTAAGGTAGAAAAATCGAGTTCAAATAAAGGTTTGCTTTCATTCTGAGAATGGGGTCTTTTATGCAATTAATTTCGTATAAAATCAACTTATTTTTAGAATGACCTATTTTAGAATCGTACATTACGGGCGCCGAGGTAAATAATGTGAAGAAATAATGTTATAAAACGTTATTATATATAGTGTAAAGTGCTAATGACCTATCCTTTAGGTAGCCAGAAACGTCCCTTAAGAGAATGAACATACCCGTAACGTAATTATTAGCTTTATTAGAAGCCATGAGCAATGTTTCGCAGCTGAACCAAAACAAATGCATTCATTAACTATATAGATTATATTTATTAAATTCAGTTTTGTTACGTAATTTGCATCGGATACTAATGCAAGTTTTCTAACGTAATCAAGAAGCATATTTCGCTTATAAACTTTAAAGCCTTTTTGACGCGTTTAAACTAAATGTACTTGAACAAATGACGTCGTGTCATGTGACAATTTGTAATGACACGTGCACTACAAAGCTGTCGTGATTGCTAATTAATTATTGTCGTTAGGTACCTTGTCTTGCCCTGATTGTCATTGTATTACTGTGATTGAAACGAGTGCAGCATAGTATGAATTGATAAAAACGCACTGATAATTTATGGGTTTTTATGATTTATTACGGTGGATGCGTTTTTTATTATCAATTTGACACTTTTTGTTTCATGAACAATACTACTTTGTTAAACGATTAATTGTTAAATGGATTAGTTAAACGACGTTTTTAAATTTTATTAATGGATTTAAACTATGTCCATTAGCGCTTGACTAACATTATATCTGGTGGATTGTCTGGTTTGACCTCTTATATAGAAATTTAAAAATGTGACATGGTAATATTGATTTGGATTTTACCATACTGCCTTGGCCTAGACTATTCTGCGAATCTTGGTTTGGCGTACAACTTACTTGTGTTATAAAAAAAACACCATACTACTGTAAATGTATATTTTCTTCATCGGAGACAACAAAGCACTGAACTATAGACAAACTATAGCACTGAAAATATTTTTGACTAAATTAGATTACAGGATGAGACCCGGAAGTAGACTCTTTACAACCTAAGTATAGTTTCCAAAGGCACATAATTATATAGTTTATTTTTAATTGGGGCAATAATGTAAAATAAACTGTGCCGTGAATACAAACAGTCTGAAATAGGTACCATTTAATTTAAGTAGGCTTCTTAGACCTACGTAAGCATATATATTTTTGGTCGAGACAACAAGGCAAGCTCTACTACGGTACTGCAAATATCCTACACCGGTATTATATGACATGGGCTAGAAGTAAAGTACTTTATAAAAAAGTACGATTTCAAAACCATTGTATTTGTGTTTTCTTGATCGAGTTAACAAGGCAGACTCAGCCCTAACTTTGGAAATATAATGCATTTAAACGAAAAACTCATACTCGTGCAAATCATCATAAAAGAGTCAGGCGAAACTCTGATCCTCTTAACTATGAACACACTGAAATTACCTTCCTGAAATATGCCTACTTAGGTTTTGTTTGAAAGGTTATAGGACTCCATCATATTAAATCATAAGAGCTGACGTAAATAAATAGTATGATTTTTTAAACTGCATGCGAAGCCGTAGGGCCTAAAAATAAAGGCAATGAGATTTGGGCTTCCTGAAGGAGCTAAAAATAATTTTAATGACTAAAAAATAATTATCTTATCTTTTTTACCAATCCCTGTGTACTAATCTACGAGCTCACATAGAAGTAATATTACAAGAAATATGAAAAAATGTAGTTTTTTACTGCTTTAACATGTGAGATTGAAACTAATTACAAGTAAATAAAACATAGTTGTTGATTTGAATTCTGTAAAGAATTTAAATGCAAAATGCAATGTACACAAAACATTTGTAGGCTATATACTAATAGAAAATGCGATTTTTAAGTTTCATTATAACTTTAGTAAAAAATTAAATTGGCAATATAACAAATTTTAGGATTATTTCATTTTGATAACCACTGTATAGATCATTCAAAAATATATTTAAACATCCGCCAAATATAGATTATATTGCTACACACTTACTGAATATTGAGACACATATCGTAATTGAGATATCAGTTCTTAAAAAACAGATGAAAGGAATTTTTCACTTATAGCCAATTATTTGGAATAAAATCCAAAGTTATAAGCAATTGTAATATAGGTAATATTTTATATTTACGATAAAGCATCTCTTTAATGACTAGGATATTATCATCAATACATCAATACGATCTATAATAAACTCAAATTAGTTACCAAAATATATGTTTAGATATTTTTTGTTCTGTGTTAAGTAATAACCATACAAACTTTATAAATATAAATTACCATTATATTTGTTGTTTTAATTAATATTAAATACTCTACAAAATTAATAATAATTTGATTGAAACGTTTTATCAAGAAGGATAGATGTTATAAATTTGTTCAAGATGGATTAAATCCAAATGAAGAACTTTAAATGAATGATAATGGGCGTATTACAGCTACCTTGTTAAAATATTACAATATTACAATGATGATCCAAAGTAGCAAATATTACAAAAACATCTTTAGAGCTATCACGAGAAAGTTAAAAGGTAAGTGTTGTGCAGATTGGTATTGATTTATGCAGGTGGAAGACGAAATTAAAACCAAATATAGGCCTACTGATTCCATAAGACTGACTCCTAAGACGTTCGTTTCCTGTCACAGAAACCAATAATAAAAATACGCTTGTGGAACACGCTTGCTGAGGTATTAAACAAAAACTAACTTTATAGCTACATCTCTTGAAACGTCACTTCGTAAGTTAAAATTACACACTATTGACTACATTTACACCACATTATGTATTAAATAAATATTTTTTTTGTAATTTTGTGTAGTTCAGTTTAGGGAAGTAGAAGTTTTTGTTATTTTGAATTCAAAAACAGACTAAAATAATTTATTTTTTAATGTAGAATAATCTGTTTAGTGCAAACAACTAAATTTAATAATATATTTTTATAGCTAATCATATTATTCCATTTTAAAAATTTAAAAGAAAAAGTCGGCATTATGAAGAAATTGAATTTTTCTTCCCACATTGGAGTTTTAAACATGTATATTTAATGGTTTTAAAATATATGTACCATTGGAGGCATAGCGAACTGAGACTCAGTCTTTAAATTTTAGGTAGGTAGGAATTTCAATATTGTTTCTAGTAAAAAAGGGGTGGCAAATTACCATTTTAAAAGTTAGTGCTAAATAGGTATTTTTTCCGATTAGTTTAAATTTTTCCTACTCAAATTACAGATTAGATATTGATTTACAAAGGGATTGTTAACGACAGGCTATGTGAATAGTACGCCTACTCTAACAAGAGACACCACAACAAAGGCGAGGTAACAAGAGACCGGACATAACCTGTCTGGTACAGTCTGGAGCAATTGTGTTTGTCATTTGGCTTGTTGTACTTGACTGTACACGATGATTGGGAACCACGTTTTTAGTTCTTTTCCTTACAATACTTTCCAGTTCACTAAGCAGGTGTCAATAAACATAATTGATGTATGTTTCAACTAGATCAATTTGCACAGGCTATATTTATTCTTACAGATATAGATAGCGGTTTACAAGGGGGAATCGTATACTGCGAAATATGTGGCATTAGTACAATACTTTGCGTTAGTATAAACAAATTAATTACAACTAACCGTTATCTTAAAAAGAAGTTTTTTTGGACAGTAAATTCCTGTGTTATATTATATCTTTTCATATAAAGACAAACATTTCCACGTTTACTTTAAAGATAACACTCCTGAGCTTTTCTCTTAATAAAAATAACAACTCAGTCATCCATATACAAAGTAAAAAAATAGTCATAAATTAAGTTGGCCTAAAACAGTGATATATGTTTGGTATATCCTAATTGTACTACATGTAGGGTTCAATCTTTTTCCACCCTCAAGATATACGTGACTGCCTTTCCATATCTGTGCTGTGATTACCAATGAACTTGATTAAAAAAATTATATTCAGTGATTTGGAACTGGTTCTAGAGTTGATTTAGTGCTTCTAAGCGTTGCAGCACTTTACCTTTATGAGAATCCGTCATTTCTGTTAAAAGAATTACATGATGTTCTTCTTTTACGGAATGAAAATTCGAAGGTACGAGCAAGAGTAGTATATAATCTAAGAGTACAAGTTAGAAAATTTTCTTTATAGAATACTTTTTTTGGAAAATTTAAAACCTGTTTCAAATAGCCTTAGTAAAATCTTTAAAAATTACTCAATAAAGCTCATTCTTTATGTTCAGGTCAATCAATAATAGTTGTAACAGAAGAGTAAATTGACGATTTGCTTATTATACTAAACAGTTAACCGGCATTATTAATTATTATATTACTTAATGAATAATGTAATATATAATGATTCTTCTAGTTCATTCAAAGTGGTGTAACAATAGTGAGTACAATTACAATGAAAATGTTGTTGTTAGATATTATAAGTTTAGAGAATCAATAGATTTGTAGCCATAAAATTTCATCAGGGAATGAGTTTGTTGGAACGATAAAGTTTCAAACGGTAAAAGTTTTTTAGTTCAAAGTTCGTCACATTATAATTTATTGTTTATTAAATTAATAGACCGTGAAATCTCGTAAGTGGCATACTTCAACTACTACTTTCTTGTTTTATTATTCGTTGTAGTTAATAGCGTCCCTGTAGTGGCAGATAAAAATTGCATATATGAAATATACCCCCTTCAATATAAGCGTTACTTCAACCGATTATTATAGTATGACCAATTATAGTAGGTATAATTGATTCACAATGTTTTAGTCTTTGAATGGAGAAAAATATTACTACTTTTAAAGAAATAAAAAAAAGTTAGTACACGCAACACCATGTATTGTATATCAGGCTTCGCTGAAGTTATACATTCACATTTTGCTCACTAAGGTTACATTGACTTATTACATGACACTTAAAAATGTGACATGCCAGTACTCAATTTTGGCCAAATTTATTTATATTCTACGATTCTCTTGTTGTCATTGTGATTAACCATGATATCAATGTAAAAATATCCACTAACACTCAGCTAAATTCCTTCGAGTGACATCCACCACAGTCAAAATCGATGATACCTTATGAAAGTTTTGCGTCCTACAAAATTATTATATAGATCAGTTCATTTTTTTAGATATTGTGCGGAAGACAGTTACACTGAAGTGAAGGTTTTCAGCTACTTCCATGATAAGCTTCGCTATTGCTTAGCCAAAAAAGAAAATTTTTCTTTATTATAAGTTTTGGAACTTTTCATTAATGATGTTTTCAATTTGCTTTCAAAAATATATTTGTTCACATTAGAAACAAAAAATTAGAGCCCTATAGGTCATTTCCACATTATGATTAAAGTATAACCCTTGTTTTAAATGCCTTATACAGTATGTCTACCACATTGTTACTAATTTGGAAAACCCTAGTAATTTAAGCTTTTAACACACACACATACACACACACCACACACACACATAAAGGTCAATAAACTATTGTGTTACTTGCATACGGTTAACGTATTCAGTTTTAAACAGTGGTACACAGAAAATTATATTATTTACCTTGGGTAAAGACCTAAAAGCAATACAGTTGCTCACAGATACAAGTGAGAGTTAGTCAAATATGTACTGCATAAACGAAGGTGATAAACTACAAGAAAGTTCCTAATAAAACTCGTTTATAGCATCTTTAAATTATTTCATTAACAATCTTGTTTACGATCCTTTATTATAGCGTCACTCAGTCGTCTAATGTTTAATCGTAAGAGACTGAGTATTTAACTACGCATTAAATTATTGATTCAATTTTGTTTTCATATAGTCAGCCTTCTATTGTTAATACACAATACATTCATACATGATACACAATACATAACATACTGAGCAGTAAATCGTTTCCATTAAATTAGCAATGTCAAGTCTTTTTTACGTATTTCTTTAATTCCAAATCTCAAAATACAGAGAACCGTGAAACACGAACATATTTTATATTTTCAGTTGTATTATGTCTTTATATACTCAGTCATATAGCCCTATTGCCAATTCATAAGAAATTAATTTTGTATGCTATGTTACTAATGAATTTTGTGTCTTAATACTCGGTCTTCTTATGTCAATTCATTTGTAATCGTTTTGAAATAACATCGTTTGTCTATATTATTTAAATCGTCTAATAGCGTGCTTTGATTGATATTAACAATAACACTGATTGTCTTTTCATGTTTAATCCGATTTTATCTTTGCATTAATTGGGACCTTTGTTTTTGTGATGGCAAAATCTTGTTTGATTTTAACAATAATATTGTGTGTCTATATATTCTGTCTTTTAATGAAAAGTCTTTAGCGATGACAGTGTACTTATGGTCCTAATGGTATATACTCGTACGTATGTTTGAATATATTGAATCTCTTTCTTTCAATGTCAAGTCTGGTATGATCTGAAAAATGACATTGTGTGTTTATAATAGACTCTTCTTCAAATTTCAAGTTTGATCATAATAGTGAAATTCTGTGTCTATATACTCTGGTTTCTATTTTCAAATCCTAACAAACAAAGCAGCAAATTTCCAATTAAAACAAATCTACTAAGTTAGTTATTTTTGTGCATGTTATTATTTGTTTATTTCTTTTGCATCTATTAATAATGTAAAATGTCAGGAATTTAGTCATATTCAACTGTGACATGTCAGACATCACTACTAGAGGCAACATGGTGATCTCTTGTATTGTTCCTTGTCTTCTTAAAGTTCAATAATAAATTATAGCAAATAAACCAGAAACCAGATTAATTGATTCTGAACCATTCACTAATAATGTCAATAGTAAGTATGACTTGTTACGATGTATTAAAGGGGGGATTAGACTCATAAATATTCTTTCAGGGCTAATAACACTGATTTATTGTAAGAGCTTTAGCGAGTCTGTTATTCAAAATCCTGAAATATGTTATTTGTCTCTGTGTATCTCGAACAGGAAGTGACATACATACTTTAAATGAAGCATGAAACTTCATTTTTATACAGAAACCACAGAATAAAGTGCTACAAATAACTGTATCAGATTTTAATGAGGGTTAGTCAATATTTTTAAATTGTCGTTACAGGTAAGATGGCAAATTATAATATAACAGAATAAATAAACCTAAAAAAGATCTAAAAAAATTTAACGATATATTAAACAAGCGACATTTAATTTATAACGTAGAAATAAAAAATAGTCGAATTTCAATGTTAATACTCGGTAACATAGTACTCTTATTAAGGTCACATAAAGTTCTTAAATGAATGCTATTAATCCTATATTATTAAGGAAACATGTAAATGTATCACCTGCTGAGAAATCTGCAGAAAAATTGAATTTGTAAACTTTATGTTTACAAGAGATTTCTTTTTACATAGACACCAATTTGTATTTGTGAGTATTTTGGAAATCAGATATTACTAAAAATATCAAAAACTCAGTACATTCTCAATAACCACTAGTGTTTCTAAATAACATTAATTACTCCTAAATGTAATATTTAACGTCATAAATAGGTTGTGTATGAAGTGACAGTATAATTTCCTTTACAAAAGTGTAAAGTTACCAAAGTGCACAACGAAGGTGATCTCGTTGAAGGTGTCAACCCATGTAAATGTAAGCTGAGCAACTTGTGGGTGGAAGACGAGCCACTAGCTTGCGGTGACTCCCAGACTCAGTTAATTAGCTTGTAAAGTGGAATATAATGAATCTAGCTTCCACTGGAAGGCTGGGATACAGTTTTAGAAATGTAAATAATTGCATACAAAAATCTAAATATGCAGAAAGGAATTATATATGAGCTATAAAGTGAATTTAGGAAGATAATAATTAATATAATATAGCTGTTTTTGCTACAATAATTCTAATAATTAAACGTATATTTCTCGACTAATATAAGGTACGTTGGCTCTACGCTAAGCGCTTGTAAAAATGTTGCGCCAGATACTATAATGAGCTTGTAATGTGTCCATTACTGGAAATTTTAAGTTTAAATATCCGACGTTTCAAAAGAGAGCAGTGAGCATTCACATGATAGTAACATTAATAACATTAGCATAAACGTTATTAGTAAATGGAATAAACTCTATGTATATCACTACTGATTTAATCTACGATAAAATGTTTATTTTAACATATTTATCAAATAAACCACTTAAAAAAATATATAACAATAGAAATAAAAGTTTGGCTATTTTATATGATAGTAACATTATAAATTTTTAATATATAATATATCACACGTACAATGTTATTCTTTAGGAAAGTGCCATTGTTTATTACTTAGCCATGTGTTCTAAGAGTTCCTAAAGATTTCTTCTATACATTCAAGTTTTTAAAAGTATTATAATATTTTGTATATGTTATTACATTCACTGATATTTCAAGTAGGTAGAGGCTCTGATGTGATACTATAGTCAGAGATCTTATGATTCACTAACAAAATCCTGCAATAAATATCGTGATTGGTTGGAAATACAAGACTCGTATCAAACTTCAAATTTATATTTATCTTTCATTGCGCCTTACTTAATACTGTATAACGGACATTACTATTAACCTCATCTTTTATATTATATCTGTGTATTATATTGATGAGGTAAATTAGAAGATTTTCTTCTACTGGATATCTTTCTCTCCTCTGTCCACCGTTTCTTATTCTGTGATTAATTTATAGCCTATGCAATTATATTTTAATCATTTCAGGTACGGTGTATTTATAATCTACGTGTTGTATTTACAGAACATCTTAAAGGATTCTGATATCGCAGAAACATTAGTGAACTTGCTCATGATTTAAAATCTCTTTATTATTTTAGTTAAATTTAATCCTAAATATTTCGAAAAGAATGTTTGGTTTTGTTGATTTTTTGAAACTTTAGTTACGAAACTTGAAATTTTATACTTTAAAAAAGTATAAACAAATACATTTCATCCTCTATCAATGAATGAAAAACTAACATTACTTCAAGAGGGCTCTGAATGTTTTTGAATCTGCTTCCCAACAGCAACTTAAAACTCTCAGAGACAAGAAGCAGTACCAAATTCTTAATTAAAGTTTACAAACATAAAACTTGTTGCCATGTCCTGTAAGAAAACCATTTTTGTCACAGATGAAATATGTAAGATTAATTTCTTGCATTATTTTCAATTCACTTTGTATAAACAGAGCGTTAAAACTTTACAACAATTTTTAAGCTAGAGAATAATTTAAATGGTTTTTTAAATTAGTGTTATGGGTAACCATAAAGAGCAACTCGAAAAAACGGAATAAAAAAAATATCAAACAACAGAGTTTCTCGATTTTCAAATGATATATTTTAGTAAGTAACCAAACATGTCAAAAAGTCACTTTTATTTATTAGTTTCATATAAATCCAGAACATAAAAATTTATCCTGAAGTGTTACTGATTTTATAATTTATAGTACTGTTACTGATCTTGTGTATTACTGCACGATGGCAAATGGCACGGAAAAAATTCATTTTCTGTCAAAATCTTTCCGTAGTCAAAAATAAAAAAATAAAACCCTCAATGTTGTCTTCATAGCAAGTTGGACCATAAAGTTCCTTACAATTTGTATCGGTTTTAAAGCTACAATGATTTATTTTTTTTATTAAAACTTAAATCAAATGAAAATTTTGGGATCGAAATAATGGGATTTAATTTTAGATTAGATTGTGAAAAGTCAGGGTAAAAACGAACATGTAATCCTATGGCAAGTTAGTACTGGTACTTTTTAAACTGTTAGGAAGGCAGGTTGACTGCTTTTAATTGATTAGAACTTGTCTTGTTGCGATTATTGTTCTCCTTGTTTGATACAGCTGGACCAATGAGGAGAACATGTCCTGGCAAAGTTGATTGGAAAGGGAATTATTTAAGCGCCCGCTCATAATTTTCGCCAAAGGAACTTTTAAATTTACTAAACGGTTTGTCAATTCTTTGTGAAAAATAGAGTGACGAAAATTCTAAAACGTTGAACTTATTAATTTGCCAGTTTAAAATTATATCTATTGTTTTTATTAAAACTGTGATTTTTATTTTAAACAAACCAGATAATATTTCATAGTAACCAATTTAGTAATAAATTGTACTGAATATTCGCTAGGAGCTTTCTAATCAAATAATATTTTATATCGTCTTGGATGTCCTCATTGATAATTGAAATATTATTACTCTGGAATATTAATATCTACAATCCAAGTCGTTATACAATTAATTCCTACATGGTCCAATCATGATTCCATTCTACATCAATTATCTATTTCTTATATTTTATAATACATTTCTTGTAGAAGGATTATAATTTTTTAAAACATTTGAAACAAACTAATAATAGTTTTCTTACTATTTTCAATTCCTAAGCTATATTCCTATTTAAAAGTTTATAAATATTTAAGCCTTACATATCATTATGTGATTTTATTAAAATATTATATAATGGATACATTAAATCTGCTTTAAAAGCAGTTTTGCCTAAATGGGCATATAATTATTTAACTTAATGTAAACATTGAATTAAATTAATATGTGATAAAAGTAGCTAAAAATGGAGTGTGTGCAGATAATGACGGTGCAGTTTACATAAGCATAATGTTAACAGATGTAGTAACATTAGAACAGCTGTTACTAGAAATATTTTACTGATATCGATCATTGTGTGTTTTGAACAAAACTGCTCCACTGTAACTTTTCACAATTGGATGTTGTGTGTGCGGATTTTGAAGTAATAATGCGATGTATCGTTTCATAACTAGAGAGCTTGGCAACAACTAACGTTATGTATGTTAAATATACCGGAAGAGTTGTTCCAAAGTCCTACCTCTCAGTCTAGTTCATAAAAATTTGATGGTTAGAATAAAGTTTATTTTAGGAGGTATGTAAATACTTCCACCTTGTGGATGTTTGAAGTAACCCATTTTACTGGCGGGAACCCTTGTGTGTTGCTCCATTAACGGCAAAGTTAAACCTGATGCACTTTTACGACCTAATCATCAGTCGAATAATTATAGTAAATTACTCATTTAAAAGTATAATTATACTCGCAGAAATGTTCTTTATGTTGTACTATAATTGATATTGGTTAAAGGAAATAAATCTCAAACCAGTTTGAACTTTATTGTTTAAATATTGATAACAACATTATTTACAATACACTGTAAAAGGAGTTTGGGTGCGTATTAAATGCAAGACTCCTCCCATAATCATACGATGACAAATAATGTTGTAAAACTGCATGAGGACTAACATTTTTCTTATTTTGAAAATCTCAGGTCATTTTACAAGTATTACCTCCGCCCGTAAAGTATGGATGGTAATAACTAAAAACCCCTAAATGTAATGAATATATCAAGTGATTTGATACTTCAAATTAGATGAGAGAAAACTAACAAGAATAAAACTCTGTTGGATTAGTTTACCACTGATTGTTTACGTTTTAATGTAAAGATTCAAATTAAACGCTAATCAAAATTGATATATATAAAATTATCAAGTTGCCTACATTTTAAACGAGCCGCTTTAAAACAAATAAACCCAATTCCTTACAATATTATTTGCATAATATAGTCCTTTTTATGTCCCGCTGACATACGTTTTGTATTTAGATCCTTTTTGAGGCTTGTTTATATAAATTACTTAATGATCAACATAAAACTGCCTGAAAATTAAAGGTTTCTTTATTTAAATAGGTCAATTTTTCCACATTATTGCCGTTGTTAATGATCAGGCCAGCCAGCACAGGTTTCGTGTAAAAGTACAGACCTAATTAAAGTCATGGGTATCCATACTAGACTCGAGAGCTCATTGGTAGCGTTAGGGACGGTCCATGAAAAATCCTTTTATTGTCCAAAAAGGAAATAGTTTTTATTAAATGTTGGACACTACTTCGTAACACGTAACCAAATCTTTTTTTAATACGCAACTAAGGTATATTTTCAAGTGTATTACGACTTCTATAAATAAACCCTTATATTTTATTATTAATGAGTCTATTAAAAAGAAAAAATTAAACAGTAATCATGTATTCTAACTATTTTAGGATTTAAATGCATTGAAAAAACGAGTTTCCATTTAGTTATTTATGTATTGATAGGGCTCTCGTGTATGAGAAATTAATTGAGTTTCCCAGAAGCATAGTAACAAATACGTTTAGAATTTTGAATTGGTATGGACGCTTGGGTAAACAAGATCTGGCTTTTCCACTACCTAACTTCTCTGTATTATCGAAACCAAATAAACCAGCTGGCA
>NW_025780286.1:0-47555 GCF_021130785.1 Homalodisca vitripennis | reverse complement strand
AACAGCAAAATGTAGATTATATTCATAACATCGACCATCTTAATACTAAGAACTAGGGGTCATCATAAAGATTTTACATTTAAAAAAAAAGTTTATTTTCTCCAACGATGTTGAAAAAACTGTCTGTGGCATTAAAAAGAATTGAAGAGAGGAATGGATTAAAACAAAAGGATTAAATAGCTGGTTAATTGTTGTTTGCTGTACTAAATGCTGGTCCATTGTTGTTTGCTGTACTAAATGCTGGTCCATTGTTGTTTGCTGTACTAAATGCTGGTCCATTGTTGGTTGCTGTACTAAATGCTGGTCCCATTGTTGTTTGCTGTACTAAATGCTGGTCCATTGTTGTTTGCTGTACTAAATGCTGGTCCATTGTTGGTTGCTGTACTAAATGCTGGTCCATTGTTGGTTTGCTGTACTAAATGCTGGTCCATTGTTTGTTTGCTGTACTAAATACTGGTCCATTTTTGGTCGCTGTACTAAATGCTGGTCCATTGTTGGTTTGCTGTACTAAATGCTGGTCCATTGTTGGTTGCTGTGCTAAAATCTGGTCCATTGTTGGTTGCTGTACTAAATGCTGGTCCATTGTTGGTTGCTGTGGGTAAATGCTGGTCCATTGTTGGTTGCTGTACTAAATGGTGGTTCATTGTTGTTTGCTGTACTAAATGCTGGTCCTATTGTTGTTTGCTGTACGTAAATGCTGGTTCATTGTTGGTTGCTGTGGTAAATGCTGGTCCATTGTTGGTTGCTGTACTAAATGCTGGTCCATTGTTGGTTGCTGTGGTTTAAATGCTGGTCCATTGTTGGTTGCTGTACTAAATGGTGGTTCATTGTTGTTTGCTGTACTAAATGCTGGTCCATTGTTGTTTGCTGTACTAAATGCTGGTTCATTTTTGGTTAGTGGTTATACAGAATTATAAAAAAATATTTAGTAAAAATATATCAAGTAATTTATAGCTCCAAATTTGTTTGCGTGGCGTATCTTTTACTTGCACTGTCCCTTTTAATTGTCAGTTGCCACTACTGGACAAAAACCTTTGTCTTGATCTAAAAGTCGAATAACCTAATGAAAGTAATAAAATTAAAGATAATCTAGTTCAAGTATATTTTAAATGGTTAATGAAATGGGATTTAAGTTGCACTAAAGAATGTTCTATTCACGTTGCTTTATTGATTATTTGCTTTGTAGAAAATTCTTGGCTTTAGTAGAATTTATGTAGGTAAGAACCATGTTGTAACCGGTTTTAAAAAAAACCTTATTCAGACGAGAAAAACTATTTTTGTATTAAAACTGTTGTGATAATTAAGGATGTGGAAAACCCAAGTGAGATTGGTTCTCCTGAAGGATACAGATGCCATCGACTATCCTATTTGTGTTTATGACGACACTAATGACCGCCATCAGCAGCCGGGTAGAGATCAGCCTAAGGTCGAGGACATCGGTGCAAGGTCAAGCCTCGACAGAGACTTGGCGAAGTTGTCTCCTGGTACGAGGTCATCAGGAGTCTTTGACCTCGTGGACCGCTGAGCCGCACCCATAGCCACATGCTGACTCATCAACCTCATCTTCGTCATTCTCTGGTACCGCTTATTGGGACTCTAATTTGTTTCAATAGTTGACCTCTTTATTAGTGGGACTTATGTAACATCGCCGGCATTTATTTGTCATCGGTCAATATCGTAATAGGAGTCAACATAATATTTCAGGCTGTTCAATCTCAACATGTTCCTTCTTCAGGTGTAAGGTCAAGCGACAAATACTGTACATGCGTAAACACACAGTACAATATCGTTAAATATAACAACCCAAGTTCAAACATAACATTTCAAGCCGTTCAATCTCAACATGTTCCTTCTTCAGGTGTAAGGTCAAGCGACAAATACTGTACATGCGTAAACACACAGTACAATTATCGTTAAATATAACAAACCCAAGTCAAAACATAACATTTCAAGCAGTTCAATCTCAACATGTTCCTTCTTCAGGTGTAAGGTCAGACAACAAATACTGTACATGCGTAAACACACATTAGAATATCGTTAAATATAACAACCCAAGTCAAACATAACATTTCAAGCAGTTCAATCTCAACATGTTCCTTCTTCAGGTGTAAGGTCAAGCGACAAATACTGTACATGCGTAAACACACAGTACAATATCGTTAAATAGATAACAACCCAAGTCAAACATAACATTTCAAGCAGTTCAATCTCAACATGTTCCTTCTTCAGGTGTAAGGTCAAACAACAAATACTGTACATTCGTAAACACACATTAGAATATCGTTCAATATAACAACCCAAGTCAAACATAACATTTCAAGCCGTTCAATCTCAACATGTTCCTTCTTCAGGTGTAAGATCAGACAACAAATACTGTACATGCGTAACCACACGTTAGAATATCGTTCAATATAACAACCCAAGTCAAACATAACATTTCAAGCAGTTCAATCTCAACATGTTCTTTCTTCAGCTGTAAGGTCAGACGACAGATACTGTACATGCGTAAACACACATTAGAATATCGTTCAATTTTTATTATTATTATTCAATTTTACCCAAGTAACATTTCAAGCAGTTCAATTTCAACATTCCTTCTTCATATGTAAGATTAAGCAAACACATTAAATATTAACCAATCACGTAGGCCTAGTTGGTCCAAACAAACATTTGAACAATTATGTTTGCAAATTTCTGAAGTTTAATACTTCACTCTCTTAGGATAAATAATAAAATTATGCAAATATAAAAACAATAAAACAAAATTGATATTGCCTATAAATAGAGCCATTACATACTGTTACTAAGGCAATAAAGAATACAGTTTTTAGATAGGAACCGGTAGTCTAAAATTGCACTGAAGAAATTTTTCGATGTCAATTCAATTCTACTGAAACAGAATAACCTTTTACTAAATCTTAACTATTCATTGTTTAAATTCGATAATTAGATTAGTTCTGTAGCATTAATATCCATATGTAACTTTTTTCAGATCTCCAGATAGTTTGCGGTATCATATGGCCTACCTGAGCCACAAACATAGCAGGTAAGCAGGCGGCGACAGCATTAATATAGAAGGCACTGACTTCCTGATTACGTGGGCTTTGTCTTCACTTCCGCTCTCTCCTCTGCTCGCTGTGGCGTTGGACAAATTATTGTACGAAACAGTAAATATTGATATTGCAGCTTGTTTAAATTATCTATGCGTGTTTCATTATCTTGAAATTCGTAGTTGTGGGAACTACACGTCGGTTTTAATTGGTTAATAATGTTGCTTTGAAATTAGTAAAACTATCCTCTCATTTCCAAAAATGAAGGCCATAGCGGAATATCTCACATTAGCTGCAGATTCAAATAATTATACAAAGAGGAACCATAATAAATGTAACAACCTTGTCATCGAAATATGTTAACACAGGTTATTGCCAACAACGGTAACGTCACAGACCGTATGTATAATATTGTTCTCTTTGTTGATTTTTCTTGAATAGTTTTTTCATAATGATATGCACAAAATACATGCGCTTTTTATGATCGTGACCTAATTTTATTAAGTAAATAGATAACTAAAGTACATTACTGAGAGTTTACTACAAATTAGTGTATTGTATTTATGACGTAGTTCAGAAAACAGTAACGATATTTTAGAATAGAATAGAATATATTTATTTCCTCAAAATACAATAAACATTTATTTTTTTACATAGAACAAATTCAAAACTAAAACTCAAATGTCTTGTTGCCAGGTTTTTTTTTAGGCTACATAAGTCCTACTTAAAAGTAAACTTAAATTCAATTAAATGCCAGTTTAATTTATAGTTTTAAAACAAAATAAAAACATAATATTAATATATATGAGAGAATAATAGGGTCTCCAAGGCTAAGCCTGTTTGGAGGTTCCATCAATGTATTTTTACAAATGGATTACAAGAATCCAGCTTCAAAATTGCAAAAACATAAAATTCAACTTCCCACTCATAAACAATCAAAACAAAACCCGCATCTATTTAATATGGTTAAATTGTGCCATATAATGTAAAATAAAATAACTCCTTGTAAAAATATACATTCACACACATAATCCATATGTACATACATACACACATACATACATATATTATGCGTATACATATATTTTGCTGAGATTGTCAGTACACCCTGTCTAACGATGAACTTGGAATATACAATTAAGTCCTGAAACCAAAAGAAGTGAAATGAAAAACGCCTTGTATAGGCGCGAAGTTAAGACTTAAAGTCCTCTCTGCCACCTGACACTCTCTAAAGTCATGAGAGGTATTAACAAGATTGTTAGATGTGACCAAATTAAGTGTAACTTGACAAAACAAGTGTAACTTTAAACATAAGTTTCTATACACCTAAAGTGTCAAATCGTTTTTGTACTTTATGTAGCCTATATGTAGTAGATAGGTAGAGAGTGAATATGAATATGGTTTGGTAGGGTTAAAGTTTAGGGTTGGAATAGATTTGATGCCCTTTTTGGTAGAAAAGCAAAGTAGCTTCTCGTTTGGTCGAGGTTAACGAGAAAATTTAACCCAAGTTTCCTCTGGTAGGAATTTAAAACATTGATTCTCGTGACATTAAATAAAAATCATGTAGAAACAGTGTGTTTCAAAGCCATAAATATTATGTGCCATTAGTTGTAAAATATAAAGTTATTTATCTTTATTTACTGTAATCAAAAATATTTGACACACGTTTCATTTTAAAACGCTATGATCTGTAGTATGCAAGAATAGAATGTTGTTTTATTACTAATTGTACTGGAACATTGTGTTTTAATTACAAATATTATCTGAAGAACAAAATAGTATAAAGGAAAATATTTTGCGACATCGTTTTCTGGCCAAAACGTTTAACCAAAACGACGTGTTACAAAACAATGTCATTTATAAACAAACCGTTAGTGTATAAAAAATTATATTTAAAATTATTACTTCAAAAATGGTGACTGAAAATGTCAACTTTGCGGAAGTAAAGTATTTACTACTAAAAACATTATGGGCGATGGTTAGGTACAGGTATTTGAACAAAAGTAGAAGTTCAGAAGGGAAGAAACTTAAAAGTCACCTTGTTTCTTTGAAAGGAGTTATATCATTGAAACCGAGAGCCACTTTTATGTTATATAAACACACAATCTGATTGTCTTGAAATAAAAAGTATTTCGTGTTAAAAATTAAAACGATCGTCTTTTGCACTAGTTTTGGTGAAGGTGAAATAGGAGGGTATCGAAGGGTTAGAAATATAAAACTAAACGTGAGACATGTACAAAATGGTTGAACCAGCATCAACTAACTGACCACCTATTTGCGGCTGAACCAGCGTCAACTAAGCGACAACCTATTTGTGGTTGAACCAGCGTCAACTAACCGACCGCCAATTTGTGGTTTGAACCAGCGTCAACTATCCGACCACCTATTTGTGGTTGACCAGCGTCAACTAACCGACCACCTATTTGGTGAACAATATTAAACAATATTGAACTATATTGAACAAGTTAAATGTGACTCAAAAATATATTATTCGTATCATTTGCTTCAAACGCAGAAGAGATCATACGGATCAGCTTTTTCAAAAACAACGAAATATTTTAACAATAAAAAAATTTGTTCATATTCAAAGTTCTTCGGGCTTTTTATAAGAGGAGTGGCAACCGGGGGACAGAAAATTTATTCTATCAAACTAGAAATGTAGTAAATCGCTATTTTGTAAGACCGAGGGTGAATAAATCATTTTTTTCAAAAACTTTTCTCTACTTAGGCCCAAAAAGTTTCAATCGTTTGCCACAGGAAATTAAAAGTTGTAATACTTTGGTTTCCTTTTCTAATAAACTAAAACAGGGCCGCCCACGGGGGGGAGCAATGGCGCAAGTTGCGCCATTGAAACAAAAATTAGGGGGGAATGAAAAATTTTGGGGGGGAGAACTTTAAAAAGCGGGTTTCGGATATGTTATTTACAAAGTTAAAAAAAATGTACAAGTTTGCAGTAGTTTTTAACAAATTAAAGCCGTGAGAGGAAAAAAATAAATAAAAAGCAAATTAAACTTTGCACTTCAAACGAGGCGAATGCAGTAGTTCTATTTTTTAGACCAACAGACCCCCGCCCCCGCCTTGCCAAGGTCATTGTCAAGGGGAAGTCACGCACCTCATCCCTTCCGCGCCGCCCAGTGCTCAGTCAGTCACGCATTGTCTTCAAGTGTAGTGTGTAGTGTGTAAACATAACCTCAACACAACACAATAATTAGTGTCTTTACGAACGTAGTGACCACTTGAATGTCGTGTGTGCGTTTCTGTTTCGTTTTGTTATACGACTTTAGTATTAAGTAGCAACTATATTTCTGTGCTAACTATAACTTTTTGTTTTATAGAATTAAATAATGCCTCGTAAATTAAAAAAGGCATTCAAATATAAGTGTTTGGAACTAATGTTCAATACGGCGCACCGCCATGACAAGTGGCTAGAACACTGTAAAAAGAAACACCTCTATAAGTTCAAAAACAATATTGATATAAAATATAAAATAACAGAGGAGAAAGAAGGTGATAGACCTTGGATACCCTACATGGGACGTGAAGAACGTTCTACTTTAACTATGGACGACGAACCTCAACCATCAAATTCTGCGCAATCATCGGCTATTGAAAGGTACCGCAATATTACAGTAAAAAAATGTCCATATCTTAGTTTGTTCAATTTATAAGGAGGGAGTAAACACATATAGGCTATGCTCTATTAATGACTCACCCCTAAAGCTTTCAAAACATTAAAACCTTTCTAAGTAACAATTAATTAAGGTATTGAAGGCCATAGAAAAGGACAAAGCTTATAAAAGAAAGACTAACAAAATGATAAAAAACTTCAAAATGCAAGTAAATATTATACTGTATTGAAGAGAATGAGGCCTGCCTGAAATGGTAACAAGTTAAATATATGTAAATATTAGCATTTTACATTATTACAAACATACTATCAGCCAAATATTTTAAGTAGTATTGGTCCAATACGTTATAAGCAAAAGCATCTAATGAAATAAAAATTCAAATACAATTTAGTTTAATAATGTATAAGTCTATTGGGTCTATAGAGTTTTTGTAATTAAAATATCAAGATCGTTTTTACTTGTTATTGTTACAGATTACAGCTTTTTCTTTTGCCCCCTTCTACCCTATTAACACTCTCTGTATGTAGAAAGGAGTTGCTATCTTAAAAAAAATCATTTTGTCATAATATATTTTACCACTTTTGTATGATATTACCATTTTGAGGTGCCCTGAGACAAAAGAGGTTTCTCTAAAAAATATATGGCTTTATGTGTGTTCGTTTATCTCCTGTTCAGTGTAGCAGAATGTGGCATATTATTGATAATAAACTCAAAAAACAGTTCCTAATTAATCTGTACTTGAAAAAAGTGTTTATAGATTTTACTAAATTTTTGACTAGCAGATTATTGATATAAAAAGTTTACAGTGAAAGCATTTCTATATATTTAGATTGGTGGTGCCTGGGCTAGAAGACAATCCACATTCTGGAACATCAGCTGTCCAAGATCGCAACGACGAAGAAGTTGAGCTGCAGTGTCACCAAAGAGGAGATGGATCTAAATATACGCCTCTAATACTTGTTCACGATAAAGAAATTGAAACTTCCAACGTCCTCCATGGAAACTAGCCTGCTAATTTCAACACCAGAAGAATAAGACGAAGTTTTAAAAAATATAGAGGACAACATACCCACAGAGAAGATACCTGAACCTATTACTTTGACCGAACTTCAATTCTCTACAATCGATCCTACAGATCCAGCATTTTATATGCAAACAAAAGACTCTCTGCTTGAACTAATTAACGAAGCACTAAAGCTGGAATCGCAAGACTTAAGTATAATAGATTTTCCTTTCTCATCCGGTAGAAAATTCAACCCAAAAGTTAAAAAAAGTCTTTTTACCTAGTGGAACAACCAAAGATAGGAAGTGGCTTGTTTACAGTAGACATTCTGATGCTGTATTTTGTTTGCATTGTTTGATATTTGCTTTGCCATCAGAAAGAACAATTTGGGGTACCACAGGTTATAGGGGTAGGACGGATCATAGAGGAGATCGAGATATTGAACTTCATGAAAAATCAAAAATCCATATTTCTTCTCAGAATTGGTAAATTGGCAATGGATATCCAAAAAAAGAGTTGATACTGATTTGACTGAGCTGATAAATTAGTCAGTCATCATCGTGAGGTTCTATCGGTCGTTATAGACTGCTGTCGGTTATCTGACCGAGGAGATGTTGGCTTTTCAAATAAAAAGGCCTCTAAACGGAAAACTAGTAAATTTATTTCGATTGCTTGCTAAGTATAACCCAGACGCAAGAGTTTATTTTGGAGAAGCTTGATAAGTCAAAAGAAAAGAAAACTAAACTTGGTTTCTAATTTTCTGAGTTACAAAAACATTTATGATTTAATAAATCTCATGAATAGAATTGTGGATCATGTTAAATGAAACTAATACGTATTCTATAATTCTTGACTCCACAAAAGATGTTAGCAAGAAGGAATGCACAACAGTGCTAATTCGATATGTCGATCACAGAGATACATTCGGAGAAATCAAAGAGAATGTGAAGCCAGAAGGAGCGGCTTGTTAACGTTTTTTACTAGCGGAGACACAACTGGCAAAAACTTATCAATTGAGCTATTAAAAACTCTCCCAGGAAATTGGATTTAATAAGAATGGTATGATTGGGCAGAGCATGGATGGTGCGGGAAACATGCGTGGTCCATTTAGTGGGGTCAAATCATTTGTCCTCAAGGAATGCCCTAAAGCATTCTACATTTGGTGTTGTTCGCATAGATTTGCCTTAGTTGTCGAAAAATCAATGGAATTGTGCCCACAAATAAGGGACATGTTCTCAACTCTGCAAGAACTGTACAATTTCATGTCTGGACATAAAAGACATCATATTTTCGTAGAGAAGTTAGAAAAAGGTCCATGTCAGACTAGAAAAAAAGCGTTTGAAAAAGAGTCAATACGACAAGGTGGTCAAGCAAAAACGATGCCGTAAAAACCGTTATAACTTGCTATGATGTCCTAAGAGAAAACCCTGGAAGACATATCTGATAACACTCAATCTGAAACGGACTCAAGAACATCAGCACAAGGACTTCTGAAAGCACTATTTTGATTATGAATCTGCTGCAGTTATGATCATTGCTGCCGAACTATTCAAAATTCTGTCAACAGTGACTGTTTGTTTTACAGTCTAAAATTATTGGCTATGGAATGATTCCGACAGAGGTGTCTGAAACTATTTCTAAACTCCAATCTATGAGAACCGACGAGGGATGGGACAAAAAATGGTGGGCAGTATTAATTATTTTCCTCAAGAACACAATCTCCAGAAAACTTCAAACAAAACGAATCCGAAAGAGAAAAAGATTCATGGACGAACTTGCCATTGATGAAATAATATTAGATCCTATGGCAAAACTGAGGACAGAAGTCTTCTTTATAGTGCTTGATTCCGTGATCACACAACTACATGATCGTTTTCCTGAAAGGTCATTAAATTTTGTGCAGCAAATGACTCATTTTTCTCTCACGAAAAAGCTGCTAAACACTGGGGACGACACCCTAAACCCAGACATTGTCAGTGACCTGTGTGGGTTACTATGGATTGGATACCGAGAAACTTTGTGAGGAGTTTGATGTTTTCAGGCAGTTATACAAAGGCAGCTATCAAAATATTGACCTGTCAGATGTCCTTTCTTCAAAAGATGATAAATACAAAAATGCAAGACTAACCAATGAAGAAGTTGAAGTTGAAACCCAAGATTCTTCTGATGAAACATTGGATTGTACAAGTACAATTGCAAAGCAACGATATCTTGATCAATGGATCAAGAAGGGCTTTATAAGACCCTATCGCTGTTTATTGAACATATCTGGGTTTCCATATTTGACATCATTGTATCAGATAATTCTCGCCCTGCCAGCAACAAGTTGCTCAGCTGAAAGAGCAAATGAGCAAACTTAAAATCGTTAAAAATAGATTGAGAAGCAGTATGGGTGATAGCTGGTTATCTGATATGTTGGTTTTGGCATCCGAAAAGGACATTTTACAATCAATTCCAAACAGTGAGATCATAGACAAAATTTGGCAATTTCAAGTGAGAACAGGAAAAAAACTGCTACTTTACAAAGACTATCAAGGGTAATAAAGGGTTAAGTTCATCAAGTTAGTTACCTTTTTGAAATACCTCTAGCCATTTTGACTTTTAATTATAGTACTGTACATTGATTTATTATATTGTATGGCATATGTGTTGTTTTATACATTTTATTTTAAAAAAAATTGACAATAATTATACTGTATAAATTTATACACCCCCATGAATGGTAAATTCTTTGGGGGGGAATGCGCCATAGCCTTTGAGGGGGATGGGCACCCCTGAACTAAAATATTGGCTATTTGATGCTACAAGTATTGATGTTCTGTTACGGTAAAAATACATTAGAATTAAGTTCATGAGTCCATTCCTATCAGTGTGAATTCCGCCCTTGTGATAAGAACCCTATTGTTATTCGTCACAGGAGCTGCCTGTTACAGTGTTTTTGTTTGAAGACTAGACTGTTAAGACATCTTTATTTTGTTATTACTTTTAATATTAGTTTTAATTTTAGTCACCATGTACTGGATAAAGGTGACTGTAATTTTCCACAAATGTCTTGAATTACTATTGTAAATATTGGGAAATAAAATAAATATTATTATTATTATTATTATTATTATTTGTGGTTGACCAGCGTCAACTAACCGACCACCTATTTATGGTTGAACGAGCGTCAACTAACTGACCACCTCTTTGTGGTTGAACGAGCGTCAACTAACTGACCACCTCTTTGTGGTTGACCAGCGTCAACTAACCGACCACCTATTTATGGTTGAACGAGCGTCAACTAACTGACCACCTCTTTGTGGTTGAACGAGCGTCAACTAACTGACCACCTCTTTGTGGTTGACCAGCGTCAACTAACCGACCGACCACCTATTTATGGTTGTTGAACGAGCGTCAACTAACTGACCACCTCTTTGTGGTTGAACGAGCGTCAACTAACTGACCACCTCTTTGTGGTTGACCAGCGTCAACTAAACCGACCACCTATTTATGGTTGAACGAGCGTCAACTAACTGACCACCTCTTTGTGGTTGAACCAGCGTCAATTAACCGACCACCTATTTGTGGTTGAACCAGCGTCAACTAACCGACCGCCAATTTGTGGTTGAACCAGCGTCAACTATCCGACCACCTATTTGTGGTTAGACCAGCGTCAACTAACCGATCACCTCTTTGTGGTTGAACCAGCGTCAATTAACCGACCACCAATTTGTGGTTGGACCAGCGTCAACTAACCGACCACCTATTTATGGTTGAACCAGCGTCAACTAACTGACCACCTCTTTGTGGTTGACCAGCGTCAACTAACCGACCACCTATTTGTGGTTGAACCAGCGTCAATTAACCGACCACCTATTTTGCTAATAGTGGTTTCTTTCACGTTCTTACAATTAGTTGTTTGTGTGAAATAATTATTTTTGATGTGCCCATGGCCGATTTTAAATATGTCAAGCTAAGGCAATATCTGTTAAAAGAAAATGTTTGATATTTTTAATTCTTTTTATGCCCCCTCCCCTATTTCGACCTCCACCAGAACTAACATACACGACGATTATTTAGTGGAAGTTCCTCTATCGATTTCAAGACAAAACCAGGTATTGTGCATACAAAATGCAAATCGCCTCGAAGCCTAGACTATATAATCATAATAGTCTTTAAATTATATATAAAATTATATTTCCATGCGGTGGAGCATAACGAAACTCTTTAAAATATTACTACACTTCGATACTTCTTCTCAACGTTATAGATACCAGATGAGGAGCGATTGTGACGCATCAGCTGACGACAAAGGGTAAGGGCAAGGGCGCCAGCAGTCCAGCCCACGTCACCAAGGTCAAGCGGGGGCGAGGTCTGTGCGAGTCGCCTCTCAGCAGAAGCAGTTCTGAAGTGGTGCCAACGACCAAAACCTTGGATCCTGCTTCGAGATGAATTTACAAAGAAATTCTACGGTCAAAACTTCAGCTCTTGTTACCTCAAAGTACTGAGATGCTCTCGTACAGATCACTGTCGTGCTCGCACTCGTCGGTGATTATAAAATAAAAATTAGTTTTGTTGATATTGAAACCAAAACTCTTATTAATTACTTTACGAGCCTTTTACGACCTATACAAACCTTCGAGGAAGCTAACCATAGTAAACTGTCTCGATTCTATTGCAACATCTCTAAATATGTTAGGTTCCCTAACAGTTAAAACTGTTAATCCAAATACTACCAATGGTAGGAATAAGACCACCACACTAACACTACTGTTAGGGGTCCTACAAGTTTTCGGCCATCAAAGTAATGGTATATTAAGTAATTGATGGACATCAAGATGATTTCTGTTTGTATTTATGACAGATTTACCTTCTTTATCTGAGGGCAAAACGAATTCACAGACGGTTAGTTGACGAAATTAAGAGGGAATATAACATGTGTAAAATAATGTCTCCCAATACCCGGTAAAACAAAGCTTAAATGGACATCAAGCCCTGATGTTTTTAATTTTTTTCTGCAGAAGGCGGATAGGATTGTTGTATTCTTGTAGTTGACACCTGGTGACCACGCTACTTCGGCTCTTATTAGGATGACCGGTGTTGAAGATGCAGAATATATAATGATTTCTCGAGTGGGAGTTGATTTACCGGCATCTGGAATTTAAAAAATGTTAACCACCTAGTTTCTGGGATGTCTGTCAACTCTAGGACAAGTTGCGGTGATAGTTGCAAATCCTTTGTCTTTGATAATAAACTTCTTTGTCACAAGGTATTTTCCTGATGTTCTGCAGTTAGTGTGGACTGTGCCTTTTTATAAGAGAGGGAACCCCGACATGATTGAGAGTTATAGGGCAATTTCAGTATTGTCAGCCTTGAGGCACTTTGTGGTCATGGGCTCTTTACAGATGCACAGTATGGTTTTACGGAGGGTCTTGATGAAGTAAAAATGGTGGTGACTCTGCAGCTTTGGTGCTGGTTGACATGATCAAGGCTATCGATAAGAGATAAGCTGAGCATGCATGGTATGAGTGGCAAACTATGTTCCAGTCTTATCTACAGATCAGAGTACAAGTCCTGTGCCGGTGAAGCACGGCATTCCGCAAAGATCAGTGTTGGGTTCCGTACATTTTCTTATCCTAATATAACCTGCATGACCCTAAAGTCATAAATATCCAATATGACCATGAAACAAAGCATGGTATATACAGTATTGTGACAATATGCTCATCAGATAACACGTTGAGATAACACTTTCTAATGAGAATGTACTGGCCGAAAACTGTTGAATCCTGGATTAGTACTCGTGTCAATGCGCTAGTCGTGGTAGCTGCAAATATATATATATAATATTTGTTTAAAATCCTCCTATTTAGTATTTTTAAATTTCTACTAGAATACACATCACAATAACAACTGCTATTGGCGGAGAGTTAGCGACAACATTATTAGTAGATAGTCTGAAAAGTTTCTTTTCTGTCTGTCTGTCTGTCCGAGTCTCTCAACCTTCTTGTATCTTTGACCGTTCGAACGACATCTCGAGAATTAACTAAACTATAGACTTGAAATTTTGCATGAAACTTCATTTCTTTATAGGTAACATCGAGTTCGACGATGGTACATGAGATTTGATTGAGTGTAGTGAACACTAATTTTACATTTGTGTTATGGGTAACCATGATATCAATGAGAAAATCACACAAATAAATATATTTTTAAACTAAATAAAATCAATCATGCCATTTAAACGTGTGGCAGAGTAACACACATAGCCTAAATATCAATAAGAAATTAGCTACCAATAATTTGAATACAACATCAGCGAGGCCTGTTACGTAACACGTTGTTTGACGTACTCCTACTTTGTAAATAAAAATACCACAAGACAAAAATTTCGCCAAGAAGACCGAATTCTTCCATTGTTAAGATTGTAAGATATCCTTGGAAACTGAATTTTTACAACTCTTAAACGACCGGTTTTAAAGAAATTTACACAGGATCTATGTTTGCTAAAACAATCAAATTTAGTGTCTAATGTATTTTTCATCGAATGTTGACAAATAAAATACAGTAAGTTTTGTCTTTATGGGGCCTTTTTAATTTTAAAAGATTTATATTTATGATGGTTGTAAAAAATGTTATTAGATATTTTATTTTACTTCTACTCCAGAGCACACAAAGAGTTTGTAACATCACATGTTTTGGGGGATTTCTTTACTTGAGTTCCCAGATTAAATATTTTGCCTTCCTTACTTTACTTAATTCTGTTCACCATTCAACATTGTCAGGGTAGAAGTCATCACCAAGTGATTTACTTCCTCTCCATTAGAGGGGAACATGTAGGAATTTGTTTAAAAGGACTAATTAAAACTCTGTACAAATATGTTCTACAATAGAATAAAACTGTATATATTTATTGTAGTTAGGGGTTTTTTCATTATATGAAGTGGTGTGTACATTGTATTGCTCAGTTTATTTGTAAGTTCGGATTAGCAAGATGGAGACGAGTGGTATCATCTACAGAATATTAGAAAGTTAGTGTTTTTTATATTATTCGTACGGGAATTGATTTGAGTACATTAGGAAGATGAGTGGTCCGAGTATTGAACCCTATGGTACCTCTCCTTTTATTTAAGAGGATCGGATTCTGAATTTGTGATTGGTTTGTTGATATTCTCATTGCTTTCAGTTACTATATTTGGATTCTGTTTTTGTATAGTTTTTTACACCTGTTTTTAAGACACTGGTTGCAATAGCTCTGGTTAGGTCGGAGACAAGAACCTGCTTAGTGAAGCTGTTCAGCTAGGCCAATATGCTAACTTTTTTTAGTTAAGTTTTTCTGCTCAACTAATGTCTAATGGAAAGAGGAGGGCTCTATAGTTTAAGAGATTGCGATTCCCAATGTCCAGCTTTGAGAAGACCTCAGAATCTGACACATGAGAGAATTTCAATAATATTTCGTGCCCTTTGTTTAAAGTAGCTAGTTGATTATGTATGGGTAGCTTCAAATCTTGTATGGGAGAGAATCCTTGACCCTCCCCTAGTGTCCCGTGAAGTCATTCATTCATCTTAAACACTGACACATGACGGGCTACACTTCGAGATGGACAATATTGACAAACAGTTTAAAAAAAACTATCGTAGTTCCCTCGGATATGTTAGCAGTAATTATTAATTATTATAACGCATAGTTGCATTACTCAAGGCACGAGAAACTGCAGCATATGTTACTGTACTGTGAATTGCATTACTACCATTGAGCTTAAAGTAATCCGGAATAGAACAGTTGTTACTTTGGTTAATTTAATCACAGGATATTCAGGGTTAATTTAATCGTTAACTACATTTCAACTCGCTTACTATTAAATCAATCCACACTTCACCAGTTTAGTGTCACTTCGATACTTTTAATAAAGTAGCGTTTGTATTTGTTTTTTTTTCTATATTAGAATACGATTAGAGTACGAGTATCCTAGCACAGTGTAGAGCGACACAAGACTCACCCAACACGAGAGCAGCGGCTGCAGCCAACAACACCAGTGCACCCAACACAGCGCGAGAGTCCGCCATGGCGACACAACAGAGACTGACCTCGGGCCACGGATTCCCCCGCTTATACAGCCGCGCTGCAGTGGCGTCACCAGAACCATAACACGGTCCAGGTGACGTATGGCAACAGAGCTCAGGACCGCATTGTCCTGGCACACACAACGTCTCCTTGGAAACTGTAGCCGTTTTTTTTATGTCTGAGCCTTACTGAAGATGTATTGATATTATTAAAATTCGTGTATAAAAATATAGAGGAAAGAAATGTTTTGGTTAAAAATGAAATACTTGTATACCTGTTATTAACCGTCAATAATATGATATAGGATACTCGGGTTAGAGTCAGTATAAAGAGTACTAAGGCTTACTCTTACGTGCAGTGTTGGCTTCGTCAAAGCTTACTGGTAATTACAAAATAACGTTCTCGTACAATGCCCATTACTGAATTCAGTGTAGCATTCATTCCAATACACTTGTCTGCTAAGTACTCAGTCACTTTCCTGAATGTCTTCTTAAAAAAATAAAACTGTGCAATAAACTCAACTGACAACAAACAATCCTTTCAGTTTTATTCCAGTTTTGTGTTTAGCATAATAGCGGTGGGAAAGTTATTAGATTACGAGTTTCTTTCCACAAGGATGACTAACTGTTTAAATGTGCGCAGCGGGAATAGTGTGTGGTGGGACAGTGAACATCACGGTAAGGGTGGTGCGCCAGAGCAATTGACTGTAAGGGTGGTGGCCTAAAGCACTTCATGGTAAGGGTAGTGGGCTAGAGCACTACACAGTAGGATGGCGGGCTAGTGCACTACACGGTAAGGGTGGTGGGCTAGTGAACTACACGGTAAGGGTGGTGGGCTAGTAAATTTCACAGAAAGGGTGGTGGGCTAGTGAACTACACGGTGAGGGTGGTGGGCTAGTGAATTTCACAGTAAGGGTGGTGGACTAATGAACTTCACGGTAAGGGTTGTGGGCTAGTGAATTTCACGGTAAGGATGATGGACTAGTGAATTTCACAGTAGTGTGGCGGGCTAGTGAACTTCACAGTAAGGGTGGTGGGCTATTGAACTTCACGGTAAGGATGTCGGGCTTGTGAACTTCAAGTTAAGAGTGATGGGCTAGAGCACTTCACGGTAAGGGTGGTGCGCAAGACAATTTCACTATAAGTTTGGTGGGCCATTGAATTTGCACAGTAAGGGTGGTGGGCTTGTGACTTCACGTTAAGGGTGGTGGGCTAGTGAATTTCACAGTGAGGGTGAGGGTGGTGGTCTAGTGAACTTCATTGTAAGGGCAAGAGCACTTCACAGTAAGGGTGGTGCGCAAGAGCACTTCACAGTAAGGGTGGCGAGCTAGAGCATTTCACTATAAGGGTGGTGGGCCATTGAATTGCACAGTAAGTGTGGTGGGCTTGTGACTTCACGTTAAGGGTGGTGGGCTAGAGAACTTCACAGTAAGGGTGGTGGTCTAGTGAACTTCATTGTAAGGGCAAGAGCACTTCACAGTAAGGGTGGTGGGCTAGAGAACTTAACAGTAAGTGTGTGGGCTAGAGCACTTGACAGTAAGGGTGATGTACTAAATATTACGAAAAGTCTGCATTACATTTAAATAAGAGAAGAAACATTGATATGTAAATAATTGTCTCCTTTACTATAAAATAAAATTAGAATTAAATTAAGCTATTAGATAATAATCTGCCTTGATTACAGAGTAAGGAAGAAACCATAGTGAGGAAAGTCGCTGTCAAAGTCGTTGTAATGATTGTAATCAGCGCACTCTCCCTTGTACCCTGCTTTGTAGTACACTCCCTACCACACCGGAAACTGTGGCCTACTGTGAGACGAGGCGCCAATTTCAAATTTCTTAATACCATACCGTTACTACGAACACGTAGTAATAATTCCGTTAACTTTGGTTTGTAAACATTTCGTCCTATTGTTTTAGATTGTAACGATAATCCTTATAATATTATAAATACGAAAGTGCCTTTGTTTGTTGTTTTGCTTTCACGCGTAAAATATTCAACTGATTGCACTGAAATGTTACATGGACATTCTTACGTTTCTTGGGATGAATATAGGGCAATTAAAATTTCGAAAACCCTCTGAATTACGCCCTACTGGAAACTTAAGCAGCAAAAGTCCCATCTTGGTCTCTAAAGTTGTGTAATTTGAAAGAGCCTGATAAATGTAATTATTAATCTGTGTAAACATTGTATTATGACAGCACGACCATATGTTTAATGACTTTAACCAGTATTTTTAAATTTGTTTACATTTATATAGAGTGATAGCATAGTAACAACATTCTTGGCAACAAGCCAAAGCAATTAATATTTTTTGGATTTTACCTTTTCTGTATGTAGTTTTACTAAATTGGAAATGTGTATATGTAAGCTACTGCATTTGGTTGCCTTAGACACTAAATGCAATCTTAATCACAGAAAATCGTTGAGGGGACATCACATCCACTTTTTCCTGATGAGGTATATAACACTGATTAGATATATAACACTGATGAGGTATATAACACTGATTAGGTATATAACACTGATGAGGTATATAACACTGATTAGATATATAACACTGATGAGGTATATAACACTGATTAAGTATATAACACTGATTAGGTATATAACATAACACTGAATAGGTATATAAATACTGATATAATTCCTAGACTGAAACAGAGGAAATAGTATGATACTGTGAACATGGTTTGGGATGCAAGAACATTTACTTTACTGCATCATGCATCATATTCGCATATCTGGATGACAACTGACATAATGTAAGTGTTGAAATGTCGTAGTATTATTGATGTTGATTTTAGTTTATAATTTTCAATAACAACATTTATGAAGGAAACAGGATTTTTCCGGCAAGTGAGAGATCCGGGTTCGAGTCCCGGCGGAGCAAGTACTTTTTGCGATTCAATGTTTATTGAAATAAATTAAATTCGGCTATTGCCATTTATACAAATTTAATGAATGTAAATAGAAGTCATTTGACAGGTATTTGGTCTTCCGATCATATGTTAGTTTGGTTATTTAAACATATAAGAAACGGCCAAATACAAAGTAATTGAATCTTAAAAAGTGAGGACTCTGTGGTGTAATGGTAGCACATTCACCCGGCAAGTGAGAGATCCGGGTTCGAGTCCCGGCGGAGCAAGTACTTTTTGCGATTCAATGTTTATTGAAATAAATTAAATTCGGCTATTACCATTTATACAAATTTAATGAATGTAAATAGAAGTCATTTGACAGGTATTTGGTCTTCATCTTGGAATCATTAAAAATGAAATATGGATAATAGCATTTCAAAAATATTACAATATATTATAAACAATATATACACATCAATTGCATTGCAATATGAAAATTTAGTCTTTGAGTATCATAAAACAGTTTTCAATAAATAAAATCGAATCCGACTAAATATATTAAAATGTATACATCAGGTTGATAGTTGGAACCCAACAACAAGAACTGGGAAGAACCTAAAACATTCATTCATCTTGACAGCTGATATTTTGAGCGTCCATCACCAAAGAAGTCTTGAATGAACCTTGGCACCATATTGGTTACCGTATGAGTTAACCGGGCCTGGACCTAATACATAATTTTTTATATTTTTTTACTTTGTGGTCTTGATTGACGTAATGTACAAATACACATTATTTTTAACTATAAATATTTAGAATTCTTGTACTACAACAAAGACTTCTTGTATTGTATTCTTCAACGTAATATCGATATCCAAAATATTATTTTCAAATAAACACATTTCCATTGTCGGTATTTCTAAGAATGACAGCAATTCACTGAAACTACAATCAGTCGGGGTCACAGCTGATAACTCTTTACTCAATAGTTCATTATTGCCTTCTCCCCCTCCCACTCATAGGTTCCGTAGACGCGATACGTTATTTGAAGATAGAGATGCATCAAGATTAAAGTTTCAACAGTAAAATGTTGATGTATAGGTACAGAGATGAAATAAAGTTCTCGTATACTCCTTAGAAAAGTTCATTTATACCGTTGAAATATTCCAAAGAAAATTGAAACTTGGTATATAATTTCCTCGTGATTCCAGGAAGACTCTTATTAATAATAAGGTCAAAAGACCCGTTTATCTATATGTGTGTATGTATACATGTTTGCTCGTTATGCTAGAAAAGTCATAAAGACTTGAAATTCAGCACATAAGTTCCTCGTGACCCGAGGGAGAATCTTACTGATATTGAGGTTAAAAGATCAAAGGGCAGTCCGTTTTATCTGTATTTGTGTTTGCTCGTTATGCTAGAAAAGTCATAAAGACTTGAAATTCAGCACATAAGTTCCTCGTGACCCGAGGGAGAATCTTACTGATATTGAGGTTAAAAGATCAAAGGACAGTCCGTTTATCTGTATGTATGTATACATGTTTGCTCGTTATGCTAGAAAAGTCATAAAGACTTGAAATTCAGCACATAAGTTCCTCGTGACCCGAGGGAGAATCTTACTGATATTGAGGTTAAAAGATCAAAGGACAGTCCGTTTATCTGTATTTGTGTTTGCTCGTTATGCTAGAAAAGTCATAAAGACTTGAAATTCAGCACATAAGTTCCTCGTGACCCGAGGGAGAATCTTACTGATATTGAGGTTAAAAGATCAAAGGACAGTCCGTTTATCTGTATGTTGTGTTTGCTCGTTATGCTAGAAAAGTCATAAAGACTTGAAATTCAGCACATAAGTTCCTCGTGACCCGAGGGAGAATCTTACTGATATTGAGGTTAAAAGATCAAAGGACAGTCCGTTTATCTGTATTTGTATACATGTTTGCTCGTTATGCTAGAAAAGTCATAAAAGACTTGAAATTCAGCACATAAGTTCCTCGTGACCCGAGGGAGAATCTTACTGATATTGAGGTTAAAAGATCAAAGGACAGTCCGTTTATCTGTATTTGTGTTTGCTCGTTATGCTAGAAAAGTCAGAAAGACTTGAAATTCAGCACATAAGATCCCCGTGACCCGAGGGAGAATCTTACTGATATTGAGGTTAAAAGATCAAAGGACAGTCCGTTTATCTATATTTATGTATGTTTGCTCGTTATGCTAGAAAAGTCATAAAGACTTGAAATTCAGCACATAAGTTCCCCGTGACCCGAGGGAGAATCTTACTGATATTGAGGTTAAAAGATCAAAGGACAGTCCGTTTATCTATATTTGTGTTTGCTCGTTACGCTAGAAAAGTCAGAAAGACTTGAAATTCAGCACATAAGTTCCTCGTGACCCGAGGGAGAATCTTACTGATATTGAGGTTAAAAGATCAAAGGACAGTCCGTTTATCTATATTTGTGTTTGCTCGTTACGCCAGAAAAGTCAGAAAGACTTGAAATTCAGCACATAAGTTCCTCGTGACCCGAGGGAGAATCTTACTGATATTGAGGTTAAAAGATCAAAGGACAGTCCGTTTATCTGTATTTGTGTTTGCTCGTTATGCTAGAAAAGTCAGAAAGACTTGAAATTCTGACCCAAGGAAGAATCTTACTGATATTGAGGTTAAAAGATCAAAGGGCAGTCCGTTTATCTGTCTGTATATCCGTCTGCCCGTTATGCAATAATATTTGATAGAAAATTCATTGAGACTTTAAACTTGGATACATAATAGGCTCGTTACCTGAGAAAGAGCTTTGTTTAAAAAGTAAAAGTGCTGTCCAGACGTCCGTTTTTCCGTACGAGGTCTGTTCTCGTATGTAGCTCTTCTTTACCTCTTTAGTTACATTCTGGCGGTGCTTCGATACTCTATTGCATGAGTTTATTTATCGTAATTTAAGCTTAACATTTACTTTCTAATAATATTTTTTTTCGTTAAACTGACGTAAACAAAACTTCTAGCGCGTAAAATAAAACATTACAAAAATACGAGCTTCAAGTAAAATACTATTTAAAAGACCACGATATTTAATTACATTGGTTGTAGACGTACAGCTGTAGTAATCATTTGAATAAATTAGGTTATGAATGAAAATTAAATGTGTTGTTGCATAACCTCCGGTACCGTACATCAGGGGTTCACCGCCGAAGGATTGAAAGTTCATTATTTTATTTTTATAAATATGTCGACCCTAAAATACATTTTTATAAGCATCTAATTTGGTATTTGTCAGACAATTTCGGTTTAAAACGATACCAGAGAAGCGAAACAGTAAAATCGAGTGACATTTAACAACTAAGAACAATTAAAATATTTTAAAATATTAAAATGCGCAAAAAACAAAGGTGTTCAATTTTTATTTTTTGTTGCCACTACCACTAACGTTATACATTATTGGCGAAAGTCACTAGTACGCGACTAGGGCCAACATAGAAAGCGATGAGAACTAAGTTGAGGCCGTTCACATAGATGACTGGCAAGCGTGGGGAGCGAATTCCGACAGTGGCTTTATACATGTACGACAAGGGTTGTACTTGAGGCAAGCGTGGGGAGCGATATCCGACAGTGGCTAAATACATGTACGACAAGGGTTATACTTGAGGCAAGCGTGGGGAGCGATATCCGACAGTGGCTTTATACATGTACGACAACGGTTATACTTGAGGCAAGCGTGCGGGTGATATCCGATTGTGGCTTTATACATGTACGACAAGGGTTATACTTGTGGCAAGCGTGGGGAGCGATATCTGACAGTGGCTTTATACATGTACGACAAGGGTTATACTTGAGGCAAGCGTGCGGGTGATATCCGATTGTGGCTTTATACATGTACGACAACGGTTATACTTGTGGCAAGCGTGGGGAGCGATATCTGAAAGTGGCTTTATACATGTACGACAAGGGTTATACTTGAGGCAAGCGTGGGGAGCGATATCTGACAGTGGCTTTATACATGTACGAGAAGGGTTATACTTGAGGCAAGCGTGGGGATCGATATCTGACAGTGGCTTTATACATGTACGACAAGGGTTATACTTGAGGCAAGCGTGGGGAGCGATATCTGACAGTGGCTTTATACATGTACGACAAGGGTTATACTTGAGGCAAGCGTGGGGATCGATATCTGACAGTGGCTTTATACATGTACGACAAGGGTTATACTTGAGGCAAGCGTGGGGAGCGATATCTGACAGTGGCTTTATACATGTACGACAAGGGTTATACTTGAGGCAAGCGTGGGGAGCGATATCCGACAGTGGCTTTATACATGTACGACAAGGGTTATACTTGTGGCAAGCGTGGGGAGCGATATCTGACAGTGGCTTTATACATGTACGACAAGGGTTTATACTTGAGGCAAGCGTGGGGAGCGATATCTGACAGTGGCTTTATACATGTACGACAAGGGTTATACTTGAGGCAAGCGTGGGGAGCGATATCTAACAGTGGCTTTATACATGTACGACAAGGGTTATACTTAAAACAAGCGTGGGGAGCGATATCTCTCAGTGGCTTTATACATGTACGACAAGGGTTATACTTGAGGCAAGCGTGGGGAGCGATATCTGACAGTGGCTTTATACATGTACGACAAGGGTTATACTTGAGGCAAGCGTGGGGATCGATATCTGACAGTGGCTTTATACATGTACGACAAGGGTTATACTTGAGGCAAGCGTGGGGAGCGATATCTGCTAGTGGCTTTATACATGTACGACAAGGGTTATACTTCAGGCAAGCGTGGGGAGCGCTATCCGACAGTGGCTTTATACATATACGACAAGGGTTATACTTGTGAATTACTACGGGAACAGGCGGTCTCGTCATTCCGAGACTACGAAGCTCGAGTCTTGTGTTTGACTATATGTTGGGTGTTATTGTAAAATATTTCAAATCAGGGAAAACAAAACTTATACATGTTTCGACTGCGAGTATACTATTTAACGCGTTCAAATATACCTTGAATAGTTTTATCAATTCGGGGGGGGGGGGTGGTTTAAAACTTCCCTCCCCCTGGATACATCTACGTACACAACAACGACAACGTCAGAAACATGTCGCTAATGTTTTGTTAACATATCTGTCCATATTTGTTTTACTTCTTCATATGAAAGTAATTGGCCCTCCTACACCTTACAAATTGTAAGTTTGGCATTGGAACGAAAGGTTTAGAGACCTCTAATTGACACTGAGCCTGGTTCAGTATTTGCCTGAATCACAGAAACAAACCCATATCCTGTCAGTAACTGTGCAGGAAGGGCGACATCACGTGACAACCGGTAGGGCGGACGTCGTATTTGTGCATTGTGTTGATTGGCCAATGGTTATCAATTAGAGCCCTGGCTCTTGGCCTAAATCCAGATTGGATGTCTAAAATCCAGATTTGGCCTAAAACTAGTTTCCATAGCAGAACCGCTAGCTCGAGTAACTGTAGCCGAGTCCTCTCGTGTTTCTTGAAGCAACAGTTACAGCACATGTAACACTAACAAGCTCAGAACAACGTACTTGTCATTAAAATAACATCAACATACACAAATATTTCTCAAAATATTAAAAAAGCTATTGTTTCAAACACTTCCCAATACAATAACATGTGCATTTATAATGTGTATCAACATACACAAATATTTCTCAAAATATTAAAAAAGCTATTGTTTCAAACACTTCTCAATACAATAACATGTGCATTTATAATGTGTATCAACATACACAAATATTTCTCAAAATATTAAAAAAGCTATTGTTTCAAACACTTCTCAATACAATAACATGTGCATTTATAATGTGTATCAACATACACAAATATTTCTCAAAATATTAAAAAAGCTATTGTTTCAAACACTTCCCAATACAATAACATGTGCATTTATAATGTGTATCAACATACACAAATATTTCTCAAAATATTAAAAAAGCTATTGTTTCAAACACTTCCCAATACAATAACATGTGCATTTATAATGTGTATCAACATACACAAATATTTCTCAAAATATTAAAAAAGCTATTGTTTCAAACACTTCTCAATACAATAACATGTGCATTTATAATGTGTATCAACATACACAAATATTTCTCAAAATATTAAAAAAGCTATTGTTTCAAACACTTCTCAATACAATAACATGTGCATTTATAATGTGTATCAACATACACAAATATTTCTCAAAATATTAAAAAAAAGCTATTGTTTCAAAACACTTCTCAATACAATAACATGTGCATTTATAATGTGTATCAACATACACAAATATTTCTCAAAAATATTAAAAAAGCTATTGTTTCAAACACTTCTCAATACAATAACATGTGCATTTATAATGTGTATCAACATACACAAATATTTCTCAAAATATTAAAAAAGCTATTGTTTCAAACACTTCTCAATACAATAACATGTGCATTTATAATGTGTATCAACATACACAAATATTTCTCAAAATATTAAAAAAGCTATTGTTTCAAACACTTCTCAATACAATAACATGTGCATTTATAATGTGTATCAACATACACAAATATTTCTCAAAATATTAAAAAAGCTATTGTTTCAAACACTTCTCAATACAATAACATGTGCATTTATAATGTGTATCAACATACACAAATATTTCTCAAATATTAAAAATAGCTATTGTTTCAACACTTCTCAATACAATAACATGTGCATTTATAATGTGTATCAACATACACAAATATTTCTCAAAATATTAAAAAAAGCTATTGTTTCAAACACTTCTCAATACAATAACATGTGCATTTATAATGTGTATCAACATACACAAAATATTTCTCAAAATATTAAAAAAAGCTATTGTTTCAAACACTTCTCAATACAATAACATGTGCATTTATAATGTGTATCAACATACACAAATATTTCTCAAAATATTAAAAAAGCTATTGTTTCAAACACTTCTCAATACAATAACATGTGCATTTATAATGTGTATCAACATACACAAATATTTCTCAAAATATTAAAAAATGCTATTGTTTCAAACACTTCTCAATACAATAACATGTGCATTTATAATGTGTATCAACATACACAAATATTTCTCAAAATATTAAAAAAGCTATTGTTTCAAACACTTCTCAATACAATAACATGTGCATTTATAATGTGTATCAACATACACAAATATTTCTCAAAATATTAAAAAAGCTATTGTTTCAAACACTTCTCAATACAATAACATGTGCATTTATAATGTGTATCAACATACACAAATATTTCTCAAAATATTAAAAAAGCTATTGTTTCAAACACTTCTCAATACAATAACATGTGCATTTATAATGTGTATCAACATACACAAATATTTCTCAAAATATTAAAAAAGCTATTGTTTCAAACACTTCTCAATACAATAACATGTGCATTTATAATGTGTATCAACATACACAAATATTTCTCAAAATATTAAAAAAGCTATTGTTTCAAACACTTCTCAATACAATAACATGTGCATTTATAATGTGTATCAACATACACAAATATTTCTCAAAATATTAAAAAAGCTATTGTTTCAAACACTTCTCAATACAATAACATGTGCATTTATAATGTGTATCAACATACACAAATATTTCTCAAAATATTAAAAAAGCTATTGTTTCAAACACTTCTCAATACAATAACATGTGCATTTATAATGTGTATCAACATACCAATAAAATATAGCACATCTAATAGAGTTATCAATGTTAACATTAAAATGTAGTTTGTTTATGTTTGAATTTTCTACATATCTAATTTACAACAATACTTCCAACAACAATTGTTTACTAACAATTACTTCCAATTTTTATATAGAAAACAACAATAAAATACCGGATTTTGGCGGTTTACAACCAAACTCCAACTTTGAAAATTCATAACTCATAAACCTATGATCGGATTGCGACCAAACGTCTATACAAGAAGATACACGTGTAGTATATGAACACGCTTTCCACCGTTCCTGGTACTTAGTAATCAGACTAGTTCATCAGTAGCATAGCAGTAACTGGAACAAGTACCCGTATCGTTTTAGGAGCACTCTGTAACGTGTGCTTCTGAATCAGTACGAGTACATTGAACAGGTATTTTTGTTTCTTTTTGTTCTCCTAAAAGAAGCTTAGAAAATGCAGATATTTCTATAAGGACCTTTGCACTGATTCTGGAGTGGCAGGATATTTTGGATGAATAAGGTTGGCAGTAGGGGCCGCCTCCTGTCGAGATTCACGAAGAAAAGTTTAGGGAACTAATCTCAAGTCATGTCCCTTCAGAAGATGAAACCAGCTCTGAACCAGCCTCTCCAGTCAGAGCAGGCAGGGGGTGGCACACCCTTAAGTCTAGGCTGGCAAGAACCTTTGACTCTTAGGGAAGAACCCCCACCAACACCAACAATCATCTCCCGCAGTTGACTAAACCTATAGAATCACCCTTGCGCCCTAGAATCTTGACATTTGCGGTCAGTGATGTGTCGCTCCTGAACATCCATAAGGCTGCCCAAATATAAGTGACATCGGTTTTTACTGTACCCACTGTGGGTTCAACTGGAAGGTATACGCCAGCCAGAAGTGAACCGTGCTGGGGAGAACATTACACGGTTACCGTTGTTCCTGGTACAAAGTTCTCGGCCTCTTAGCAGTAAATTGTACCTGGAGCACTCTGTAACGCATGAATGTAAATCAGGACGAGTACATTTTGTTACTGACGCACCGGGTACTGGTAGAAGCAAGTAGGACTAGTCTGAACTAGCCTAACTTTCGTGGTTGCAGCGTCACGGTAAAATTCACATATTATGGGGTTTGAACAAATTTAATATTATACCAGCAGTTCCGTGTATTTCGTTTTAATAGTTATACGGTTTGAATTCTTATATTTCATTGTGATTTATTTCAAAGTGCAACATGAATGTTGTTTTAAGATGAAAATATACTAGAAGGCGAACGATTATTTGGAAATAAAATGCTCTTGGGAGGAGAGGTCCCGTTCGTCCCCCCCACCCCCCGGCGATGCGCCTTTGAATTAAATTGATGACATTTCTTACTAATTCTACATCAGAGCCAGCGGACTTTTTATTTTTAAGTTTCTTTAGAACTCAAACTACCTCGAGACAGTAGTAGGGATTACGAAAGATGAGTTAAGACTGTACTAGGTCGGCCCTCGCTGACTAGATCAGGCTGTACTTCTTAATCAGGTAATTAATTACTCATCTCTTCGGCAATCTCCCTTGGTTCTAAGATTACTGACCCATCACACAGCTCTACTCTATTAACGCATTTTGTTTGAAGCCTCACCAAATAGACCATTGATTACTTTCCATTGCTGTCATACATCTCCATTGCAATTATTAATTTTTAGCAAAAAAATCGCTTATTCTTTGTATATCTGTAATTGAAAATACGAAACGTTTATAATAAGCTGTAAAATGTATATTGTACGGTCTTATTTTAGTAATTTTGTTTAATTTGGTCATCTATGGACTAAGTATTTAGCCTTATTGATTTGTCTGCTATTGATTGTGTCTAATACACTGCTATTAATAATCTCAAAAAGATAATCAATGAAATTTGACTTAGGATAAATTGACGTTTTCAGTTTGGACGATTTTCCTTTATCTGTGCCTTCAACTTATATCTAACCATTTCGCAATCAATAATAAACTTATTCGGAGAGGACATACTGCGACAGTTTCGAGTTGAGTTGTTATCTTCTATAAGCTGAAAGTTTATATCACCTATATACAATATTATATTATTAAGTTAGTTAAAATATGAGACAATCCATCCACATATACCTTCTTCGAGGAGTTATGTTGTCTATGTATGCATAATAAGTTTAAAAACTAATAGATTATTAATATTAATATTTAAAAGAAGTACATCAGCTGACATTATTGTAGTTGACACGATTTGACAGAACGTAACTTTTATCAACCTATCACATAACTCTACCAGCTCTATAGTTGTTACAGCATGCAGACCTGTAATCAGGAAGGTTGCATAGTTCTAATTCATCAGATAATAGTTCCAAATTTCACTCATAGCAATAAACACACACCCTTTTTATCTTACTTCATTCTAAAATAAAACTATCAATAATTATACTAAACTTGTAATATGAGCACAATTATGCTAAGTTAAATAAATTGTAATATCCAATTATCCTTCTGATAAAGCTGTAACAATGCTCGGTTGGTAATAAAAAACTAGTGAGTGTAACGTCTGGGCTGAGTGCTTGGCTATTTGTATCCACTATATTCATTCTGGTAAGTTTTAGCGGAATAATGGAAAGTTCAGAGTATACAGTCAAATATGCTTAGGACCATTGAGCAAAACTAAATACCAATGCTACGGAAAAACATTATCTTAAATATACATGCTTACTAAAAAAGAAAAATTGAAAACTTAAATAAGTATTTATACTTAGCTTCTATATATTTCCATTTAACTAGAGCCCAGGTTAAAAAAAATCTTGAAAGGTGTTAATTTTAATACACTTATCACCATCAGCCCCCCTGAAAAAAAATTTTACATCCCTATTACAAGCATAAGCAAACCCTAACTCCTTACTATTCTTCTTGATATAAGCAAGTAATATTTTATTTGTTATAGGTCCAAACGCATAATTAAAAGTGCTACATTTTAATGTAACTGCTGCAGTTGCAGCTTTACTAGTTAGTACGTGGGTTCCAAACGCGGGTATCTATTACTTGTTGACCCGCGAGAGTAACCCAGTCAAGCTATCGTCGCCAAGGCAAGATTCCGCCGCTTGAGGAAAGCTCTGGTGTATGATGGCGCAAACACTTAGCTTGATTTACAGCCTGCTATTGTTTCACGCACCTCCTTTGTGAACATCTCGGTTATCCCTAGCCTATAAATAAGCACTTAAATAATTCTAAACTCGATATTTAGGCATTTGTTTTTGTCTGAAATAAAATATGAATAAAATTTATGCCTTGTTAAGTAAAACAGCAGGTAATACAGTAGATTCATACTCATTGCATGGAACATAGTGTAAATCATGAAAACGATCATACATTGTCATTATAATAACCTTATAATCCAGTTTGACGCAAATCGTTGTGTTTATTGTACACTCAACAACTACTAAATCATTAGCTTCAGCTACGACGGTATACACCACTTTTTATGAGCCACATCGTTGTGTTTATTGTACACTCAACAACTACTTAAATCATTAGCTTCAGCTACGACGGCATACACCACTTGTATGAGCCACATCGTTGTGTTTATTGTACACTGAAACAACTACTAAATCATTAGCTTCAGCTACGACGGCATACACCACTTGTATGAGCCACATCGTTGTGTTTATTGTACACTCAACAACTACTAAAATCATTAACTTCAGCTACGACGGCATACACCACTTGTATGACGCGCATCGTTGTGTTTATTGTACACTGAACAACTACTAAATCATTAACTTCAGCTACGACGACATACACCACTTGTATGAGCCACATCGTTGTGTTTATTGTACACTGAACAACTACTAAATCATTAGCTTCAGCTACGGACGGCATACACCACTTGTATGACGCGCAATCGTTGTGTTTATTGTACACTGAACAACTACTAAATCATTAACTTCAGCTACGACGACATACACCACTTGTATGAGCCACATCGTTGTGTTTATTGTACACTGAAACAACTACTAAATCATTAACTTCAGCTACGACGGCATACACCACTTGTATGACGCGCATCGTTGTGTTTATTGTACACTGAACAACTACTAAATCATTAACTTCAGCTACGACGGCATACACCACTTGTATGAGCCACATCGTTGTGTTTATTGTACACTGAACAACTACTAAATCATAAGCTTCAGCTACGACGACATACACCACTTGTATGAGCCACATCGTTGTGTTTATTGTACACTCAACAACTACTAAATCATTAACTTCAGCTACGACGGCATACACCACTTGTATGACGCACATCGTTGTGTTTATTGTACACTGAACAACTACTAAATCATTAACTTCAGCTACGACGACATACACCACTTGTATGAGCCACATCGTTGTGTTTATTGTACACTGAACAACTACTAAATCATTAACTTCAGCTACGACGGCATACACCACTTGTATGACGCGCATCGTTGTGTTTATTGTACACTCAACAACTACTAAATCATTAACTTCAGCTACGACGGGCATACACCACTTGTATGACGCGCATCGTTGTGTTTATTGTACACTGAACAACTACTAAATCATTAACTTCAGCTACGACGGCATACACCACTTGTATGAGCCACATCGTTGTGTTTATTGTACACTGAACAACTACTAAATCATTAACTTCAGCTACGACGGCATACACCACTTGTATGAGCCACATCGTTGTGTTTATTGTACACTGAACAACTTACTAAATCATTAGCTTCAGCTACGATGACATACACCACTTGTATGAGCCACATCGTTGTGTTTATTGTACACTGAAACAACTACTAAATCATAAGCTTCAGCTACGACGACATACACCACTTGTATGAGCCACATCGTTGTGTTTATTGTACACTCAACAACTACTAAATCATTAACTTCAGCTACGACGGCATACACCACTTTGTATGACGCGCATCGTTGTGTTTATTGTACACTGAACAACTACTAAATCATTAACTTCAGCTACGACGACATACACCACTTGTATGAGCCACATCGTTGTGTTTATTGTACACTGAACAACTACTAAATCATTAACTTCAGCTACGACGGCATACACCAATTGTATGACGCGCATCGTTGTGTTTATTGTTACACTCAACAACTACTAAATCATTAACTTCAGCTACGACGGCATACACCACTTGTATGACGCGCATCGTTGTGTTTATTGTACACTGAACAACTACTAAATCATTAACTTCAGCTACGACGGCATACACCACTTGTATGAGCCACATCGTTGTGTTTATTGTACACTGAACAACTACTAAATCATTAACTTCAGCTACGACGGCATACACCACTTGTATGAGCCACATCGTTGTGTTTATTGTACACTGAACAACTACTAAATCATTAGCTTCAGCTACGATGACATACACCACTTGTATGAGCCACATCGTTGTGTTTATTGTACACTCAACAACTACTAAATCATTAGCTTCAGCTACGACGGCATACACCACTTGTATGAGCCACATCGTTGTGTTTATTGTACACTGAACAACTACTAAATCGTTAGCTTCAGCTATGACGGCATACACCACTTGTATGAGCCACATCGTTGTGTTTATTGTACACTGAACAACTACTAAATCATTAGCTTCAGCTACGACGACATACACCACTTGTATGAGCCACATCGTTGTGTTTATCGCACAGAGTAATAAGGTATATACAGAGTGCTCGCGCCATAGGGAAAATTGACTCGGCCAGAACGGCGACGACAGGGGTGGTGGCAGCTCGCGGACCGTCTTGCTCGAGCCCTGTGTTGCCACTTCGTGCGCGCTCTGTATGTAGTAGAGAGTCGGTCGGCCCGGCACTCGGCTTTAAACCCCTAGCCCTGTTGTTACGTTACTACTCAGCAAGCGTTTGCTTCCTGCCTGTTTTGTTCTGCATTTATATGCACCTATTTAACTTTCTTTACAACAACTAAAATTGCGCTAAATAAGTGAGTAGTAAAACTAATTAATTATTAAAAACGGGAAATTACATACAGGAGCAGTAATGGAAGAAAAACATAAAATTCAACAAAGAGTTTACTGTGTTTGATGTCAATAACTGTGTTTAGAACAATTATTTCACAAATAATAAAATGTCCTTCATAAAATTGTACATTCACAATACTATTTGTTTCCTATAAAAATACGATGTTTAGAATTATTGTTAGCAGATTTATCATGAATGCCCTTTTCACGAGAATACGATTATTTAATAAATATTATACATTAAGTAGTAAGCATTTAACAGTTAAAATGTGGTATTTTAAGTAATGTAAGACTAGAAGAAACTCTGTTTAGAAGAAAATTATGTAATTTCACACAAATAACTTAACATCAAATCGAACATAGTTAGAATAAAAATACACAAAGGAATCCAAAGCAAGATGTAAATACAGCTATTAAATGCAAAATTTCAATAATAATAACAACGATTGCAACATTAAAAACAAATAGAAATATAATACAATGTGAATTGTTTTAAGATTCAGTGTCTACTTTAAACCGATGAATCGTTGCACAAATTTCTATTGATGGCCGATAAAAAAGTAATATCCTATTATAGTAAACTATAAACAGCCAAATAAATTATTGTAAAACATGAACATGAACTAAAATTTACACATATAACCCTTTTTTATCCTACGTTTACTATAATACCCTGTATAATTACGCCGTTTTTGAACAATTTAAATATTGCTAATTAATGGTATGCTTAAGTAGAAATAGTGTTGAAACTGGAAACTATGCGATGACATTAACGTTCTAATATTGGAAAATACTCGTAGATGTGCGTAATCCAGATTCTGATATGAAATATGCTATGGGTAACTTCCACTGGTAATATAGACCTCTAATCATAAAGACTGAAGCCTGACTACCATTGCTGGTTTTCTTTTTTTTCCTCCCATATCTTCGAATCCTTCTATCAAATCATATCTGGGAGAATATTCCAAAGTCCTTTTTATTGATATTTCGTCACACATGAGAACGCAGGCTTTCTCCATATCTGACATGGTAGAGGCTTTTGTTTTAATTTTTGACATTAAACTTTTGTTAAGGCCAGTCCGTAACATCTCATTACTCGAAAGCCACTTCCTTGCAGTGGGACATGCCTGGAAGAACGAAACTTTTTAATAAATATCTGTACGTTGAAGGACTCTTTAAGAAAAGAGCTGAGGAAAATTTTCTTTCGTCTTTCGTCCAGGGTTGCCTTTTTCTTTTAAACTGCATGTTGCACAGCACTGCTGCATCTTTACTTTTAAATTCTTTTATCCTTCTTTCTTCAAATTTTCTATGTTTTTTAGTATTCATTAATTTTCTTTTCAACCGAGAAATAGTGGATCTCTTGGTAGCCAAGTCTATATCCTTAGATTTCAATTTACGCTCAAGAGTCTTAACATTAGTTCCAAATAACGATCTTTTGGCTTTTATAAAATTGCTGCGATGTAAAGGTGACGCGGTTTGAATCCAATGTCCGACGGCTGGTGATTGTTGTACTGAAAATGTTGCTGTAGACGTGCTGACTGCAGGAGAACCTATCACCGATTCTACGGCAGATCTTCTCCCATATCTCATTGGTGAGTATGGCTCGACGGCGACCTCGAGACAAGTCATTGTGTTAGGGGTGGCGGAGGTATGCCTTTGTGTAAATGAATTTACTCACACCTCTTTACTGGGTACCGCCTGGTCTTTAAAGCTTGGCCTGTATCGCCAAGAAGTGTGCGATGTTTAACCAATATCTGGATAGTAACTGATTTGAACAACCAAATACCGTTAACCACGTTTATATCAAACAATGGAATGTAAATTGTGTTCTGTAGTAAGATAGTTGCATACCCATAATTAATTACCATACACCCGACCATACTTTTTTCTTAATCGAGCAAAACTGTTTGGAGTTGAGGTAACATTTTAAATTTATGACTTTCCTACATCAGGTTATGATTCGATCGACCGAAAAATTAATATTCCGGATGCTAACTTCATTTGGCTAGTAAAAGAACATATAGTACAAATCAACAACTTGACAGTCAAATAATGAAAAAATAAACTTGAACAAGATTTTTCTAGAAGATTTCTTGAAAAATAATGTAACTGTGAAATTCAAACGTCAAATAACAGAATTTTTTAACACTTGCGTATCTTCTCCAGTTACAACTTTCTGTTTTAATAAATGCTATGTTATACTACAACACGGAAGTCATAATACAATTTAACAAAAAATAGTAACATATTACTAAAACATACCTCTTACTTACTAATACTAACACGCAGTCTTATATTGATTTACATTATGAAGTTGAAATAATAACAAGTAATTAATAACGATAACACTTGTAGTGAATATTTGTGTATACCTTGTTTGTTATATACACAGTGTCGGATTCTTCTCGCATTGAATTAATAAATAATACATTTTCTCGTTACTGATTTTTCTATCTCAGTATATATATCAATGTCATATTTAATGTTTAGGTCAGTGCTCCAAAAGCTGTAACTAATCCAGGACTACTTAAGCAAAAGCAATGCAGTCTTAACTTTGTGCCTACGATGCTATAATTTCTAATTAATGGTTTAATTCACAGAAAATATAGTACTATTGTTTGAGACCATTCATTATTTCTGTATAAATCTTAGAGTTGCCAATTTAAAAATAACCAATACTGTAACGGGTCCGTCAGTTTATCGAATGTTGTGCAATATAACTCTATGCGGCTTCTCTCATTACATTTATGCCAAGGAACTTTAATTTGAAAGGCTGTTACTCATATTTCAGTTGCTTATCCGAAGGCACAGTGAGCTGAGCGCGACAGATTGGGACACAGGGATACTGGGCCCGCTTCATCACTCCCCGCCCTCCCACTCCATACCCGCCGCGCCGCGCCGCCCGTCGGGGCACGCACGATATGGCAACGCCCGCTGGGACACAAGCTCACGTGGCGCTCTAAAGCGGACAGTTCACAAAACAGCCCAAAAGTTGTTAACACATGAAAGCATGGGCGCGAGCACTCTGTATATACCTTATTACTCTGTGGTTTATCGTACACTGAACAACTACTAAATCATTAGCTTCAGCTACGACGACATACACCACTTGTATGAGCCACATCGTTGTGTTTATTGTACACTCAACAACTACTAAATCATTAGCTTCAGCTACGACGGCATACACCACTTGTATGAGCCACATGGTTGTGTTTATTGTACACTGAACAACTACTAAATCATTAGCTTCAGCTACGACGACATACACCACTTGTATGAGCCACACCGTTGTGTTTATTGTACACTCAACAACTACTAAATAATTAGCTTCAGCTACGACGGCATACACCACTTGTATGAGCCACATCGTTGTGTTTATTGTACACTGAAACAACTACTAAATCATTAGCTTCAGCTACGACGGCATACACCACTTGTATGAGCCACATCGTTGTGTTTATTGTACACTGAACAACTACTAAATCATTAACTTCAGCTACGACGGCATACACCACTTCTATGAGCCACATCGTTGTGTTTATTGTACACTGAACAACTACTAAATCATTAGCTTCAGCTACGGACGGCCATACACCACTTGTATGAGCCACATCGTTGTGTTTATTGTACACTGAACAACTACTAAATCATTAGCTTCAGCTATGACGACATACACCACTTGTATGAGCCACATCGTTGTGTTTATTGTACACTGAACAACTACTAAAATCATTAGCTTCAGCTACGACGACATACACCACTTGTATGAGCCACATCGTTGTGTTTATCGTACACTTAACAATTACTAAATCATTAGCTTCAGCTACGACGACATTACACCACTTGTATGAGCCACATCGTTGTGTTTATTGTACACTGAACAACTACTAAATCATTAGCTTCAGCTACGACGGCATACACCACTTGTATGAGCCACATCGTTGTGTTTATTGTACACTGAACAACTACTAAATCATTTAGCTTCAGCTACGACGGCATACACCACTTGTATGAGCCACATCGTTGTGTTTATTGTACACTGAACAACTACTAAATCATTAGCTTCAGCTACGACGACATACACCACTTGTATGAGCCACATCGTTGTGTTTATTGTACACTGAACAAACTACTAAATCATTAGCTTCAGCTACGACGGCATACACCACTTGTATGAGCCACATCGTTGTGTTTATTGTACACTGAACAACTACTAAATCATTAACTTCAGCTACGACGGCATACACCACTTGTATGAGCCACATCGTTGTGTTTATTGTACACTGAACAACTACTAAATCATTAGCTTCAGCTACGATGACATACACCACTTGTATGAGCCACATCGTTGTGTTTATTGTACACTCAACAACTACTAAATCATTAGCTTCAGCTACGACGGCATACACCACTTGTATGAGCCACATCGTTGTGTTTATTGTACACTGAACAACTACTAAATCATTAGCTTCAGCTATGACGGCATACACCACTTGTATGAGCCACATCGTTGTGTTTATTGTACACTGAACAACTACTAAATCATTAGCTTCAGCTACGACGACATACACCACTTGTATGAGCCACATCGTTGTGTTTATCGCACAGAGTAATAAGGTATATACAGAGTGCTCGCGCCATAGGGAAAATTGACTCGGCCAGAACGGCGACGACAGGGGTGGTGGCAGCTCGCGGACCGTCTTGCTCGAGCCCTGTGTTGCCACTTCGTGCGCGCTCTGTATGTAGTAGAGAGTCGGTCGGCCCGGCACTCGGCTTTAAACCCCTAGCCCTGTTGTTACGTTACTACTCAGCAAGCGTTTGCTTCCTGCCTGTTTTGTTCTGCATTTATATGCACCTATTTAACTTTCTTTACAACAAACTAAAATTGCGCTAAATAAGTGAGTAGTAAACTAATTAATTATTAAAAACGGGAAATTACATACAGGAGCAGTAATGGAAGAAAAACATAAAATTCAACAAAGAGTTTACTGTGTTTGATGTCAATAACTGTGTTTAGAACAATTATTTCACAAATAATAAAATGTCCTTCATAAAATTGTACATTCACAATACTATTTGTTTCCTATAAAAATACGATGTTTAGAATTATTGTTAGCAGATTTATCATGAATGCCCTTTTCACGAGAATACGATTATTTAATAAATATTATACATTAAGTAGTAAGCATTTAACAGTTAAAATGTGGTATTTTAAGTAATGTAAAGACTAGAAACTCTGTTTAGAAGAAATTATGTAATTTCACACAAATAACTTAACATCAAATCGAACATAGTTAGAATAAAAATACACAAAGGAATCCAAAGCAAGATGTAAATACAGCTATTAAATGCAAAATTTCAATAATAATAACAACGATTGCAACATTAAAAACAAATAGAAATATAATACAATGTGAATTGTTTTAAGATTCAGTGTCTACTTTAAACCGATGAATCGTTGCACAAATTTCTATTGATGGCCGATAAAAAAGTAATATCCTATTATAGTAAAACTATAAACAGCCAAATAAATTATTGTAAAACATGAACATGAACTAAAATTTACACATATAACCCTTTTTTATCCCTACGTTTACTATAATACCCTGTATAATTACGCCGTTTTTGAACAATTTAAATATTGCTAATTAATGGTATGCTTAAGTAGAAATAGTGTTGAAACTGGAAACTATGCGATGACATTAACGTTCTAATATTGGAAAATACTCGTAGATGTGCGTAATCCAGATTCTGATATGAAATATGCTGATGGGTAACTTCCACTGGTAATATAGACCTCTAATCATAAAGACTGAAGCCTGACTACCCATTGCTGGTTTTTCTTTTTTTTCCTCCCATATCTTCGAATCCTTCTATCAAAATCATATCTGGGAGAATATTCCAAAGTCCTTTTTATTGATATTTCGTCACACATGGAGAACGCAGGCTTTCTCCATATCTGACATTATAGAGGCTTTTGTTTTAAATTTTTGACATTAAACTTTTGTTAAGGCCAGTCCGGAACATCTCATTACTCGAAAGCCACTTCCTTACAGTGGACATGCCTGGAAGAACGAAAACTTTTTTTAATAAATTATCTGTACGTTGAAGGACTCTTTAAGAAAAGAGCTGAGGAAAATTTTCTTTCGTCTTTCGTCCAGGGTTTGCCTTTTTCTTTTAAACTGCATGTTGCACAGCACTGCTGCATCTTTACTTTTAAATTCTTTTATCCTTCTTTCTTCAAATTTTCTATGTTTTTTAGTATTCATTAATTTTCTTTTCAACCGAGAAATAGTGGATCTCTTGGTAGCCAAGTCTATATCCTTAGATTTCAATTTACGCTCAAGAGTCTTAACATTAGTTCCAAATAACGATCTTTTGGCTTTTTATAAAATTGCTGCGATGTAAAGGTGACGCGGTTTGAATCCAATGTCCGACGGCTGGTGATTGTTGTACTGAAAATGTTGCTGTAGACGTTGCTGACTGCAGGAGAACCTATCACCGATTCTACGGCAGATCTTCTCCCATATCTCATTGGTGAGTATGGCTCGACGGCGACCTCGAGACAAGTCATTGTGTTAGGGGTGGCGGAGGAATATGCCTTTGTGTAAATGAGTTTACTTACACCTCTTTACTGGGTAACCGCCTGGTCTTTAAAGCTTGGCCTGTATCGCCAAGAAGTGTGCGATGTTTAACCAAGATCTGGATAGTAACTGATTTGAAACAACCAAATACCGTTAACCACGTTTATATCAAACAATGGAATGTAAAATTGTGTTCTGTAGTAAGATAGTTTGCATACCCATAATTAATTACCATACACCCGACCATACTTTTTTCTTAATCGAGCAAAACTGTTTGGAGTTGAGGTAACATTTTAAATTTATGACTTTCCTACATCAGGTTATGATTCGATCGACCGAAAAATTAATATTCCGGATGCTAACTTCATTTGGGCTAGTAAAAGAACATATAGTACAAATCAACAAACTTGACAGTCAAAATAATGAAAAAAATAAACTTGAACAAGATTTTTCTAGAAGATTTCTTGAAAAATAATGTAACTGTGAAATTCAAACGTCAAATAAACAGAATTTTTTAACACTTGCGTATCTTCTCCAGTTACAACTTTCTGTTTTAATAAAATGCTATGTTATACTACAACACGGAAGTCATAATACAATTTAACAAAAAATAGTAACATATTACTAAAACATACCTCTTACTTACTAAATACTAAACACGCAGTCTTATATTGATTTACATTATGAAGTTGAAATAATAACAAGTAATTAATAAAACGATAACACTTGTAGTGAATATTGTGTATACCTTGTTTGTTTATATACACAGTGTCGGATTCTTCTCGCATTGAATTAATAAATAATACATTTTCTCGTTACTGATTTTTCTATCTCAGTATATTTCAATGTCATTATTTAATGTTTAGGGTCAGTGCTCCAAAAGCTGTAACTAATCCAGGACTACTTAAGCAAAAGCAATGCAGTCTTAACTTTGTGCCTACGATGCTATAATTTCTAATTAATGGTTTAATTCACAGAAAATATAGTAACTATTGTTTGAGACCATTCATTATTTCTGTATAAATCTTAGAGTTGCCAATTTAAAAATAACCAATACTGTAACGGGGCCGTCAGTTTATCGAATGTTGTGCAATATAACTCTATGCGGCTTCTCTCATTTACATTTATGCCAAGGAACTTTAATTTGAAAGGCTGTTACTCATATTTCAGTTGCTTATCCGAAGGCACAGTGAGCTGAGCGCGACAGATTGGGACACAGGGATACTGGCCCGCTTTCATCACTCCCGCCCTCCCACTCCATACCCGCCGCGCCGCGCCGCCCGTCGGGGCACGCACGATATGGCAACGCCCGCTGGGACACAAGCTTCACGTGGCGCTCTCAAAGCGGACAGTTCACAAAAACAGACCCAAAAGTTGTTAACACATGAAAGCATGGGCGCGAGCACTCTGTATATACCTTATTACTCTGTGGTTTATCGTACACTGAACAACTACTAAATCATTAGCTTCAGCTACGACGACATACACCACTTGTATGAGCCACATCGTTGTGTTTATTGTACACTCAACAACTACTAAATCATTTAGCTTCAGCTACGACGGCATACACCACTTGTATGAGCCACATGGTTGTGTTTATTGTACACTGAACAACTACTAAATCATTAGCTTCAGCTACGACGACATACACCACTTGTATGAGCCACACCGTTTGTGTTTATTGTACACTCAACAAACTACTAAATCATTAGCTTCAGCTACGACGGCATACACCACTTGTATGAGCCACATCGTTGTGTTTATTGTACACTGAAACAACTACTAAATCATTAGCTTCAGCTACGACGACATTACACCACTTGTATGAGCCACATCGTTGTGTTTATTGTACACTCAACAACTACTAAATCATTAGCTTCAGCTACGACGGCTTACACCACTTGTATTGAGCCACATCGTTGTGTTTATTGTACACTGAACAACTACTAAATCATTAGCTTCAGCTACGACGGCATACACCACTTGTATGAGCCACATCGTTGTGTTTATTGTACACTGAACAACTACTAAATCATTAGCTTCAAGCTACGACGGACATACACCACTTGTATGAGCCACATCGTTTGTGTTTATTGTACACTGAACAAACTACTAAATCATTAGCTTCAGCTACGACGGCATACACCACTTGTATGAGCCACATCGTTGTGTTTATTGTACACTGAACAACTACTAAATCATTAGCTTCAGCTACGACGGCATACACCACTTGTATGAGCCACATCGTTGTGTTTATTGTACACTGCAACAACTACTAAATCATTAGCTTCAGCTACGACGACATACACCACTTGTATGAGCCACATCGTTGTGTTTATTGTACACTGAACAACTACTAAATCATTAGCTTCAGCTACGACGGCATACACCACTTGTATGAGCCACATCGTTGTGTTTATTGTACACTGAACAACTACTAATCATTAGCTTCAGCTACGACGACATATACACCACTTGTATGAGCCACATCGTTGTGTTTATTGTACACTGAACAACTACTAAATCATTAGCTTCAGCTACGATGACATACACCACTTGTATGAGCACATCGTTGTGTTTATTGTACACTCAACAACTACTAAATCATTAGCTTCAGCTACGACGGCATACACCACTTGTATGAGCCACATCGTTGTGTTTATTGTACACTTGAACAACTACTAAATCATTAGCTTCAGCTATGACGGCATTACACCACTTGTATGAGCCACATCGTTGTGTTTATTGTACACTGAACAACTACTAAAATCATTAGGCTTCAGCTACGACGGCATACACCACTTGTATGGAGCCACCATCGTTGTGTTTATCGCACAAGAGTAATAAAGGTATATACAGAGTGCTTCGCGCCATAGGGAAAAATTGGACCTCGGCCAGAAAACGGCAGAACACGACAGGGGGTGGTTGGCAGCTCGCGGACCGTCTTGATCGAGCCCTGTGTGTGTTGCCACTTCGTGCGCGCTCTGTATGTAGTAGTAGAGAGTCGGTACGGCCTCGGCACCGGCATCGGCTTTAAATAACCACCTAGCCCTGTTTGTTACGTTACTTACTCAGCAAGCGTTTGCTTCTGCTGTTTTGTTCTGCATTTATTATGCACCTATTTAAACTTTTCATTTTACAACATACTAAAATTGCGCTAAATAAGTCGGGAGTAGTAAACTAATTTAATTATTAAAAACGGGATAATTTACATTAACTGGAAGCAGTAATGGAAAGAAAGAAAAAAACACTTAAATTCAACAAAGAGGTTTATGGTGTGTTTGATGTCAATAACTGTGTTTAGAAAACAATTATTTCACAAATAATAAATGTCCTTCATAAAATTGCTACATTCACAATACTATTTGTTTTCACTATAAAAATACGATGTTTTAGGGAAATTATTGTTAAGCAGATTTATCATGAATGCCCTTTTCACGAGGAATACGATTATTTAATAAAATATCTATACATTAAGTAGTAACAATTTAACAGTTTTAAAATGTGGTATTTTAAGTAACTAATGTTTAAAAAAAGACTAGAAACTCTGTTTAGAAGAAAATTATGTAATTTCTACACAAATAACTTAACATCAAATCGAACATAGTTAGAATAACAAAATACACAAAGGAATCCCAAAGCAAGATGTAAATACAGCTAAATTTTTTAAATTTTTGCAAAAATTTCAATAATAATAACAACGATTGCAAACAATTAAAAACAAATAGAAATATAATACATGTGAATTGTTTTTAAGATTCAGTGTCTACTTTAAACCGATGAATCGTTGCACAAATTTCTATTGATGGCACGATAAAAACAGTTAACTATCCTATTATAGTAAACTATAAACAGGCCAAATAAAATTATTGTCAAAACATGAACATGAACTTAACAAATTTACACATATAACCCTTTTTTATCCCTACGTTTTACTATAATACCCTGTATAAAATTACGCCGTTTTTGAAAACAATTTAAAAATATTGCTAATTAATGGTATGATTAAGTAGGAAATAGTGTTGATGAATACTGGGAAAACTATGCGATGACATTAACGTTCTAATATTGTGAAAATACCTCGTAGTATGTGCCGTAATCCAGATTATGATATGAAATATGCTATGGGTAAACTTCCACTGGTAATATAGACCTCTAATCACTTAAAGACTGAAGCATGACTACCCATTGCTGGTTTTCTTTTTTTTCTCCTCCATTATTTCGAATCACTTCTATCAAATCATATCTGGGAGACTATTCCAAAGTCCTTTTTATTGATATTTCGTCACACATTGAGAAAAACCGGGGAGGGGGGGGCACAGGGCTCCTTTCTCCCAATATCTGTACATGGGTAGAGGGCTTTTGTTTTTAATTTTTTGACATTAAACTTCTTGTCTAAGGCCAGTCCGGAACATCTCATTACTCGAAAGCCACTTCCTTACAGTTGGAACATGCCTGGAAGAACGAAAACTTTTTAATAAATACTCTGTTACGTTGAAGGGAACTCTGTTTAAGAAAAGAGCTGAGGAAAATTTCTCTTTTCGGTCTCTTTCGTCCCAGGCGTTGCCGTTTTCTTTTAAACTGCATGTTGCACGTCAGCACTGCTGCATCTTTACTTTTTACATTCTTTTATCCTTCTTATCTTCAAATTTTCTATGGTTTTTTAGTATTCCATTAATTTTTCTTTTCAAACCGAGAAATAGTGGATCTCTTTGGTTAGCCAAGTCCTATATCCTTAGATTTCAATTTACGCTCAAGAGTCTTAACATTATGTTCCAAATAACGATCTTTTGGCTTTTATAAAATTGCTGCGATTGTAAAGGTTGACCGCGAGGGTTTGTTTAAATCCAATCGTCCGACGGATGGTGATGTTGTGTCTGTACTGAAAAAATGTTGCTGTAGACGTGGCTGACTGCAGGATAGAACCCTATCACCGATTCATACGGCAGTATCCTATCTCCCATATCTCATTTGGTGAGTATGGCTCGACGGCGACCTCAGAGGACAAAAGTTCATTTGTGTTATGGGGTGGCAGGAGGTATTGCTTTTGTGGTAAATTGAATTTTACTCACACCCTCTTGTACTGAGGTGTACCGCCTTGCTGGTCTTTAAAGCTTGGCCTTGTATTCGCCAATGAAGTGTGGCGGATGTTTAACCAATATCTTGGATTAGTAACTGATTTGAAACAACCAAATACCGTTAACCACGTTATATATCAAAACAATGGAATGTAATATTGTGTTTCTGTAGTAAGATAGTTTGCATACCATAATTAATTACCATACACCCGACGGCATACTTTTTTCTTAATCGAGCAAAAACTGTTTGGAGTTGAGTGGTACACATTTTAAATTTATGGACTTTCCTACATCAGGTTATGATTCGAGGTCGACCGAAAAAAATTAATATTCCGGTTGCTAACTTCATTTTGGGCTAGTAAAAGAACATGATAGTACAAATTCAAACAACTAATTTGACAGTTCCAAATAATGAAAAAATAAACGTTGAACAAGATTTTTCTAGAAGATTTCTTGAAAAAATAATGTTAACTGTGAAATTCAAAACGTCAAATAAAACAGACATTTTTTTAAACACTTGCGTATCTTCTCCAGTTACAACTTTCTGTTTTAATAAATGCTATGTTATACTTACAACACGGAAAGTCATAATACAATTTTAACAAAAATAGTAAAAAAAAAAACTATTACTAAAAACATTACCTCTTACTTACTAATACTAACACGCACAGTCTTATATTGATTTTACATTATGAAGTTGAGAACTAATAAACAAGTAATTAATAACGATTAAACACTTGTAGGTGAATATTGTGTATAACCTTGGTTTGTGTAATATACACAGTGTCGGATTTCTTCTCGCATTGAATTAAATAAATAATACATTTTCTCGTTACTGATTTTTTCATTATCTCAGTATATATCAATGTCATATTTAATGTTTAGGTCATGTGCTACCAAAAGCTGTTGTAAACTAATCCAGGAACTACTTTAAGCAAAAGCAATTGCAAGAGTCTTAACTTTGTGCCTCTACGATGCTATTAATTTCTAATTAATGGTTTAATTCACAGAAAATTATAGTACTATTGTTTGAGACCATTTCATTATTTTCGGTATAAAATCTTAGAGAGTTTGGCCAATTTAACAAAATAAAAAACCCAATACTGTAACAACGGCGTACGTCAGTTTAATCGAATGTTGTGCAATATTAAACTCTACTGCGGCTTTCTCTACATTACATTTTATGCAAGGAACTTTAATTTGGAAAGGCTGTTACTCATATTTCAGTCTGCTTTATCCGAAGGACCACAGTGAGTCTGAGCGCCGACAGATTGGGGACACAGGCGATACTGGCCCGCTTCATTTCACTCCCTGACGCCCCTCCCACTCCAATACCCGCCCGCGCCGCGCGCCGCCCGTCGGGGGCCCACGCACGATATGGCAACCGCCCGCTGGGACACAAAGCTCACGTGGCGCTCTAAAGCGGACAGTTCACAAAAACAGCCCAAAAGTTGTTTAACACATGAAAGCATGGGCGCGAGCACTATGTATATACCTTATTACTCTGGTGGGTTTTATCGTACACTGAACAAACTACTAAATCATCTAGCTTCAGCTACGACGACATAACACCCACTTGTATGAGCAACAATCGTTGTGTTTATTGTTACACTCAACAACTACTAAATCATTAGCTTTAGCTACGACGGCATACCACCACTTGTAATTGAGCCACATCGTTGTGTCTTATTGTACAACTGAACAAACTACTAAATCATTAGCTTCAGCTACGACGAACATATACACCACATTTGTATGAGCCACATCGTTGTGGTTTTATTGTACACTGAACAACTACTAAATCATTAGCTTCAGCTTACGACGACATACACCACTTGTATGGGGAGCCACCATCGTCTGTGTTTATCGCTACACTGAACAACTACTAAATCAATTAGTCCTTCAGCTACGACGACATTACACACACTCTTCGTATCGAGCCACATCGCTTGTTGTTTATTGCTACAACTCAAACAACTACTAAATCATTTGCTTCAGCTTCGACCGGGCATTACACCACTTGTATGAAGCCATCATCGTTGTGTTTATTGTACACTGAAACAAACTACTAAATTCATTAGCTTTCAAGCTACGACGGCATACACCACTTGTCATGACGCACAGCATCGTTGATGTTTATTGTACACTGAACAACTTACTAAATCATTAGCTTCAGCTACGGACGACATACACCACTTGTATGAGCCACATCGTTGTGTTTATTGTACACTGAACAACTACTAAATCATTAGCTTCAGCTACGACAGACATACACCACTTGTTAATGAGCCACATCGTTGTGTTTATTTGTACACTCAACAACTACTAAATCATTAGCTTCAGCTACGGACGGCCATAACACACACTTGTTATGAGCCATCATCGTTGTTGTTTATTTGTACACTGAACAACTACTAAATTCACATTAGCTTCAGACTACGACGGCCCATACAAACCACTTGTATGAGGGCCACATCCGTTGTGTTTATTGTTTGAACACAAAATGAACAACTACTTAAATATTCATTAGCTTCAGCTACGACCAGGCACTACACCACTTGTGATGAGCCCACATCGTTGTTGTTTTATTTGTATCAGCTGAACAACTACTAAATCATTAGGCTTCAGCTACGACGGCGATACACAACTTGTATATGAGCCACATCGTTGTGTTTATTGTTCACTGAACAAACTACTAAATCATTAGCTTCAGACTACGACGGCATACACCACTTGTATTGACGCACTATCGTTGATGTTTATATGGTACACTGAACAACTACTAAATTCATTAGCTTCAGCTACGACGGCATTTCCATCACTTGTATGGCGCACATCGGTTGTGTTTATTGTACACTGAACATAACTACTAAATCATTCAGCTTCAGCTACGGACGGCCATACAACAACTTGTATGAGCCACATACAGTTGTCATGTTTATTTGTACATACATGAACAATACTAAATCATTATACTTCAGCTACGTCACGGCATACAACAACTTGTATGAGCCACATCATCGTTGTGTGTTATTGTACACTCAACAACTACTAAATCAATTAGGCTTCAGCTACGATGACATTACACCACTTGTATGAGCCACATCGTGTGTTTATTGTACACCTCAACAACTACTAAATCATTAGCTTCAGCTACGACGGCATACACCAACTTGTATGAGCCAACATCGTTGTGTTTATCTTGTACACTGAAACAACTTACTCTAAATCATTAGCTTCAGCTACGACGGGCGATTACACCACTTGTTATGAGCCACATCGTTGTCGTTTTATTGTACAACTGAACCAAACTACTAATCATTAGCTTCAGCTACAGACCGGACATTACCACCACTTGTATGAGCCCAACATCGTTGTGTTTATTGTTACACTGAAATCAACTACTATATAAATCATTAGCTTCAGACTACGGACGGACATACACCACTTGTATGAGCCACATTCGTTGTGTTTAGTTGTTACACTGATAACAACTACTAAATCAATTAGCTTCCGTACGACGGCATACACCACTTGTATAAGCCACATTCGTTGTGTTTATGTACACTGA